>NC_036839.1:31511304-31519219 GCF_002910315.2 Salvelinus sp. IW2-2015
ATTATACACCAGCCTGGGAGGAACTTTTATTATACACCAGCCTGGGAGGAACTTTTATTATACACCAGCCTGGGAGGAACTTTTATTATACACCAACCTGGGAGGAGCCTTTATTATACACCAGTCTGGGAGGAGCCTATTCATCCTTACCAGCCTGCGATTGTATTAGTTAGATGAATATGCAGCTTGCTATATTAGCTCATTGCTCTAGAGAAAATAGCTAGCTAAGCAGTTAGTGAAAGTAGCAGCTGTACTTGCTGCATTAGGTAGTTAGATTAAAAACATTAGCTAAATAGGCTGCAACTAGCTAGCAAGTTAAGTTAGCTCCTTTATTTGTTTATTTTTTATTTTATTTCACCTTTATTTAACCAGGTAGGCTAGTTGAGAACAAGTTCTCATTTACAACTGCGACCTGGCCAAGATAAAGCATAGCAGTGTGAACAGACAACAACACAGAGTTACACATGGAGTAAACAATAAACAAGTCAATAACACAGTAGGAAAAAAAAGAGTCTATATACATTATGGGCAAAAGGCATGAGGAGGTAGGCAATAAATAGGCCATAGGAGCGAATAATTACAATTTAGCAGATTAACACTGGAGTGATAAAAAAGGTAACTAACCAGCAAAGCAGTTTAGCAAATCTACAGTATATGTCAGCCTGTATAATTTGGAAATAGTCTAGCCATTTCAGTGTTTTATAGGTTAGTCAGTATAATATGTTTTTTTTCAGTGTTTTTGGATGCCATGTGCTTACCTTTTTATGTGCTAGCTTTGAATGTCACTGTGGAAAATGGTTATTCTTGCTGGAGCGGACTTGAACGTTTTCTACTGTATTTGAATTTGATTGGCTGATGTGGAAGAATGGGCGTAGTTGCTTAAACAAGGGCTGCCTCACAGGCTACTTTGAGGGCAAAAAAAGTACCTTATGCCACTGGCGGACACAAGACTTCCAGCCATGTTCAACCAGATACTCTTCTCATGGGGAGTCATAGTTTGATGGAACAGTACTGGGGGAGGCATCATCTAATAGAACAGTTCCATTAAACTATGCATCAGAACACACTTTACATACAACGAAACAGTCAGTAATAAAAAGACTACTTCTAACCACCAGAACTGTTCACCTTTATTTGCAAATAAATATCAGTTTTAAACTGCCTCTTACAGTGTGCAAGATCTACCACGTCTCTCTGGAAATGATAGAAAAATAAAATACTAGAATTATAAGTACACTTGTACTTTGTACAAAAGAGCATTCTCCCGTTGCTCAGCAGTAAGACATGCTAAACAGCCTGATCTAATCTCTCCTTCCAGGAGGAGGGAAGTGTGTGTGTGTGTGTCCTCCCCTCTGAGGGACACCTGAACGCTCTGTCTGTGAACACCTGCTGGACAGGTGCGCTCCATTTAGAAGTTGTTCCGAACCACAGATCTAGGATCAGCTTAGCGTACCTCAATTCTTACCTCAACCATTAGGGGGTAAAATATTAAACTGACGTTAGATCACTGTCTGGGGGCAAATTCCTCCTACTCTGTACAGCAGTGAAGGCTGGTTGGAGGAGTTATAGGAGGACTGGCTCATTGTAATGGTTGTAATGGAATTTTGGAATGGAGTGAAATGTGGTTCCAAGTATGTTTGATACCGTTCCATTGATACCATTCCAGTGAGCCCGTCCTCCTATAGCTCCTCCCACCAGCCTTACAGGCCGTACAGGCTCCTCAGGTACACTCCTGCTCCAGAACATACTGCATACTGTATTGTAGGTGTGTGTGTGTGACCGACTGGGTTTGAACCTGGGTCGTCTGTGCTCCACAAGACTATGTTAGCCTGCCGAGTTAAAGCCTAAGCATTAGCTAACGCAAGTCTTCAAGTTTCAGGCCTATGTTTTCGTGGTTCACCGAACCACCTGCGTTAGTGTGGATCTGGAGAGGCTCATGGGTTATTATAATGCTGTTGAGGGCCTTCTAGAGACAAAGAGATATTACTCTGGTGCTGCTGTCTCTATGTGTCTGTCAACCTGCAGAACATACCTGTCTCTCTCTATCTTGGAATACACGTGAGTCTTGACCACAAAAACATATAATGAAACCAACTACTGTATGCCCAACTGCCTTGAGTTCCCCTCATACTATATACTGTACATTTTTCCCCAACAACTTCCATAAGTCTTTAGCATTGCACGACCGCACTGTGTAGTTGGCATGTTAGCATGTTACACAGTCTGTTGAGATTTGCTGACAATCTGCTCTCAATGTCTGTAGGTCCATAAGAGAGTATCATTTATTTATTTCTCTTATCTTAGTTACTGAGACGACTGCATATATTGCTGATTTCAATAAAATGGTAAATAAAGAGATAACATCCAGATTTACTAGGGCGCTCACATACAGGACTGCACATATATAAATATTAGTTTAGGATTATAATCGATAAATTGTCTATACACTTAAAACATTCAGAAATCCTCTGCACTTCAAAAACTGTCTTTTCGTTTTCTTCAAGTATTAGCATACCCAGATACTCTGGAGAGGTTAAATAATGCAACAAGAATACCTTATGATGACGCTTACTTATCAAACTCCAAAATAATTCACATCATATTATTTAAGGACAATCCTTTTGATTGCTCATCTGTTAGCAGCTACATCATGGTCACAAAAACATGGAGAGAAAATGTACATTCCCAAATCTACAGCTCTACTGTATAATAAGTACTGATGCTGCAACAAGGCATACATTCCCCAGGGGGAGCCAGGGACAGTGTGTCTCTCAGAGTCCTGTCTCTGTCTCTGCTGTTCTGTCTCTGGCTGATGCAGGTTCAGGTGTACAAAACAGTCTGGCTTTATTGAGGTTCTACATCGAGGTCCAAATGTGTCGTAGTCTGTCTGAGAGAGGCCTCCAGGCTGAGACGGTCTGTCTGAGGGGTGAAGACTGAGGCACAGGCTGTGGCTGTCTGTCCGTCTGTCTGTCCGTTCTAAGGTCTCATACATGGAAGCCCTTCTCCTGTTGGTGTAGTAGCTGCAGTCGGAGGGTCTGTATGCTGCTGACGATCCTCCTCTGGTGGCCAATCAACACCACCCCGATCCTCCGCACGTCTCTAGGGGGAGAGAGAAGACACACACACGACAGACACACATGGGCACACACACACACACACACACACACACACACAAAATCGGTTAAGGGAAGGATACGATTGGGAGGCAGTGTCAGAGTAATGTTTAGTTGAAGTTAGAGTAACATTAGGGTAATGTTTAGTTGAAGTTAGAGTAACGTTAGGGTAATGTTTAGTTGAGTTAGAGTAACATCAGAGTAATGTTTAAGATAGTGAACAGTCCTCCACTCACTCAATGCTCATCTGGGCCACAGAGTCCAGTGTGCTGAATCCTGCTGCCACAAAGCTGCTCTTGTATTGGCTCATCTTGATGGAATCCAGCCAATCCCCGATGGAGATGAACATGGGGTAGTCCACCACCTCTCCTGGGGACTCTGCTAGACTGACAGATGGATCAAACAAAATAGAATATAATAAGAACTAAAAACTTTCACTTGCAAGTGAAATTAGTGCCATCAGTAGCTCTGGATAAGTGTGTCTGCTAAATGAAATGAATGTAATTGTACCCCTGTATATCTTCCACTAGGGCCAGCAGGCTGCTGGGGTTCCTGATCAGCTTATCCAGGAAGGAGACCACGTCAGTGAACTTGGGCCTCTGGCTCCTCTCCTTCTGCCAGCAGTGTAGCATCAGCTGGTGTAGAACCACGGGGCAGCCCATAGGAGCAGGGAGACGGTAGCCCTCCTCTATGGACAGGATCACCTGTGGTGGATGAAGGGAGAGAGTCAGTACACACACTTTTCGCTTCATGTCATCCAGCCATTATGTCTCTACAACGCCAGTATTATCTGAGCTACAGTAAGCATGTCTCTAGGGTGTGTTAGAGGGACTGCGTGAATATAACAGCCCCTTCAGCTAGCCTGTAGCCTTGATGTTTTCTCTGAGCCCTGACGGGTGAGGCAGGATGGGGCTGAGAGGTGAGGAGGGAGTGAGGAAGGGTGAGGAGGCAAAGACAGCAGAAGTCAAGGATTGGCGGTGGCGTTTGTCTTGGAAAGCACTTCTAAGCAATTCCCCAGCATCACAAATCCCCATGAAGCTAGGGGCTGTGTGTGTATGCCATGTGAGGTGCTGATGGGGATTACCAAGGAGCTTTCACACTCCACAGGGAGACGGGACGAATCCCCTCCATCTATCCTCCAATTGACCGGAGACCATGAGGTCTCTCAGACAGGGTGTGAATCCACAACTTTTAAACCCCTCCGTTGGCCAGTGGCCCTCTCTCTCTCTCCCTTCACATCTCCCTCAGTATGTCTGTTTTTCTGTCTCTCCGTCTACACTGCAATCTCAAAGCTTCAGAGCAAAACACTCCACAGAAACGGCCAACTGCTTTCTTCTGGAAAATGTGAAGTCCAAGATGGACAAAGGGGGCGTTGTTGGGGCTGTATTTCTAGACCTGAGGAAAGCTTTTGATATTGTTAACCATGAGGTTCTCATCACAAAACTGTTCAAGTTCAACTTTTCCCCTGATGCCTTGAGATGGATGAAATCATACCTTGAAGGCAGAACCCAGTGTATCAGAGTGATTAATGAGCTTTAATAAGCTCAAGGTGGTATCCGATTTCATGCACCTTGGCATCTTACTTGATTCCAACCTCTCTTTTAAAAAGCTGGTGAAAAAGGTAACTCAAATAACCAAATTCAACCTAGCTAATTTCCGATTCAAATGAAATTGTTTGACTACAGAGGTAGCAAAACTGTACTTCAAATCTATGATACTTCCCAACTTAACATACTGCTTGACTATGTGGGCCAAAGCTTGCTGTTCAACATTAAAACCCATTCAGTCTGTCTGCAAACAGGCTCTCAAAGTGCTTGATAGGAAGCCCAATAGCCATCATCACTGTTACATTCTCAGAAAGCATGAGATCCTGAGTTGGAAAAATCTTGTGCAATACGCTGACGTATGTCTTGTATTCAAGATCCTAAATGGCCTGGCTCCCCCTCCACTCAGTACTTTCGTTAAACAGAAAACCCAAAACCATGGCAGCAGATCAACAAAGTCTGCCATGAGAGGTGACTGTATAGTTCCTAAGGAAAAACACATTTAGTTAATCTGCTTTCTCTGTGAGAGCTTCCCATGTCTGGAATACACTGCCATCAGACACATACAACTGCACCACCTATCACACTTTCACAAAAACATAAAGACATGGCTAAAGGCCATCAGACTTGTGAACATAATCCCTAGCTGTGTATTGCTGCTTTCCATGTTGTCTGTATCTTGTGAGGTGTGGAAACACTTTGTTGCTTTTATTTATTTTGTTTTGTTGCTTGTTCTATGTTTCTCTGTCTGCATGCTACGTGTTGCTTGTTCTAAGTTTCTCTGTCTGCATGCTACGTGTTGCTTGTTCTATGTTTCTCTGTCTGCATGCTACGTGTTGCTTGTTCTATGTTTCTCTGTCTGCATGCTACGTGTTGCTTGTTATATGTTTCTCTGTCTGCATGCTACGTGTTGCTTGTTCTATTTTGCTCTGCATGTGCTCATTGTAATTGTTTTTAATAACCTGCGGTAGAAAATTAGCCGGCTGGCTAAAACCGGCACTTTTACTGAAACGTTGATTAATGTGCACTGTGCCTGTAACAATACAAATTAACTCAACTCAACTCATACAGTATGGAGATTCATAAGAAAGGACATTCACAATCCCCATTAAGACTCCCAGGTTAACGCCATAGGACTCGCCAGCTTGTAGTCCTAAAACACGGAAATTAGTTACCTTTTGGTTCGTTCGGCTATTCCTATGGTTGAAATGAATAGGAAAAGAGTGCGGTTTTGGGATAAACACAGAAAATAAGGTCTGAGGTCAACACAGGCTTTGGAGATCTTTTATGTTATGTTCCATGAGATAATATCAGCCAGTTAACATGAACTTTATGAATTATGAATCCTTTAAGTACTTTATGTGCTTGTTTTGATTACATAAATGCTTTACAATTCACAAAAAGTGACGTTAGCTGCTGAAGATTACAGCATACAACAACACCTATACGATTTCCCTAGCCTATGTTTACCACAGACGTTATTTTCGTCATTTATTCAAAAACCCTACAAAAAAAACATTAATTTCCCCATAGGCTTTGGAAAAGGAACCATGTTGGAGTTAGTGTCTACAAAAAGACGCCATTACTATTGCTCTCTATAGTGAAGACCTCATTCACAACTCACGTCCTGATTGGACATCTCCCAGTAAGGCCGCTCCCCGTATGACATCACTTCCCACATGACGATTCCGTAGCTCCAGGCATCGCTGGCTGATGAGAACTTCCTGTAGGAGATGGCCTCTGGAGCTGTCCACCTGATAGGGATCTTACCTCCCTGTTCTCACACACACACACACACACACACACACACACACACACACACACACACACACACACACACACACACACACACACACACACACACACACACACACACACAAGAGGTTTTCCCATCTGCTTTGTAACAATACATGCTTGAGGAAATATGTGCAATTTATAGACCATATGCTACAGTCTCACAGTGTGATTGCACTTTTCTGAAGTCTCTTAAGATGTACACACACATTTTCACAGTTTGAGACTTTGTGTCAAGGTACAAGTAAAAGCTTTGAGGTGCTTTAACAGCAGAACTAACCTCCCTCCTCTCTCCCTTTTACTCTCTCTCTCTCCCTTTCCCTCTCTTTCTCCCCCCCTTCTCTTAAAATGAGGGCAGAGTAAAATCACCAGTCGGCACAAATCCTTAGCATGTATTCTGGCTGTAACCCAACCCCCTGCCCCCTAGCCCTACCAAACCAAAGTCCTTCCGAGTGGAAAATGGTTTACAGACCCGTGCATGCCCCCAAAAGCAACATGTCCTTTTCTGTTCTCTCCCTCTTTCTCTCCCCACTCTATTTTCCAGACCCCAGAAAGCACCACTTCCCCTCAGCGTGACTCTGTAACCCAGAGAATAGAGGTCACCAGTAGGCCAGGCAGTCAGAGAAGCGCTTTAACTTTCCACTGAAACACTGTGTAAGTGTTTTCTTTGAAGCACACAGCCTATACACTCCAGAAACAGGACAAAAAGAACAACAGAGGATTTATGGAAGTTTTGCAGGGAAATAAATAAAAGTAGCAACATATAACTTGTGTTTCTCTTGTTTGTGTTTGTGTAGCGGTTAGAAATCAAGGGTTAGGAGTTAGAGGTCAGGGGTTAGAGATCATAGTTACCGTGGTGGTGTAAGCAGCCTCTGGGTCGTCCTCCAGGACTCTGGACAGGCCGAAGTCAGACACCTTACACACCAGGTTGCTGTTGACCAGAATGTTGCGGGCGGCCAGGTCTCTGTGGACGTAGCCCATGTCAGACAGGTACTTCATGCCCGATGCAATGCCACGCAGCATGCCCACCAACTGGATCACTGTAAATTGGCCATCATGCGTCTAATAAAGAGAGGGACACAAGAGAGAGAGAGAGAGAGAGAGAGCTTTTCATTTGTGATGTCTATTTGTTTGTTTATAATTGAAAATCAATAAACAATAAAGAAAAGGAAAGAAAAGAAAACAATTGTTACTCGCTTCTCACCCTCAGGAATGAGTCCAGAGATCCATTTTCCATGTACTCCACCACAATCATCACAGGTCTGCCTGAAATCACAGCACACAGCACCACTAGGTCAGTCAGATCCCAGCAAACATGACCCCATTGGCCCCATCTGGGTGTTCGGTGGGCACGGACTAGCCCACATCAAGCCCACACCAGCCCAACACAGGCTAGCCCACACCAGCCCAACACAGGCTAGCCCACACCAATCCCAACATGGGCCAGCCCACACCAGCCCAACA
>NC_036839.1:31519244-31523051 GCF_002910315.2 Salvelinus sp. IW2-2015
GGTGTAGAGATACTAACTAGTTTTAACACCTTGGTGGTGAGTGCTAAGCAGCCTCTGGGTACGTCCTCTGCTGCAAGACTCATGGACAGTGCCGCAGTCAACACTTACACACCAGGTTGCTGTTGGACCAAATGTTTGCGGGCGGCCAGGTCTCTGTTGGACGCACAGCACACACATATGTAACAGGTCTCCTTCATGCCGACTGCCCCAATTGCTGCGCGCCATGCCCACGCAACTGAGATATCACTGTAAATTTGGTTGCCATCATGCGTCTAATAAAAGAGAGGTGGCATCAAGAGAGAGAATACGAGAGAGAGATCGCAGAGGCTTTTCATTTGTGCATGTTATCTTTTGTGTTTTGAGTTTATTAATTGAAAATCAACTATAAACTATAAAGAAAAGGAAAGAAATTAGAACAATTGTTACTCGCCTTCTCACCCTCAAGGAATGGTTACTACGGCGTCTTTTTCCATGTTACTCCAGCCAAAACAATCATTAGACAGGTCTGCCTGAAATCACAGCACACTGAGCCACCACATAAGGTATCAGTATCCAGATCCCCAGAACCATGCCCGCCATTGCCCATCCTGGTGTGTTCGGTTGATGGGTACACCGGACTTATAGCCCACATCAAGCCCCACACCAATGCCCAACACAGGGCTAGCCACACAGCCCAACACAGGCTTAGCCCACACCAATCCGGAACCAATTTGGCCCTGACCACTAGACGAGCCTAGCCCAACACACAGGCTAGCCACACCCAAGCCAACACCGAGGCTAGGCCCACACCAGCCCACACAGGCTGCCGCACGCACCATCCCAACACAAGGCTAGCTCCACAACCAATCTGCAAAATATGGCACCAGCACCAGCACAACACCTAAGCTACCCAACAAAACCAGAAAAAAAACCCGAGATCGATATAGTGCAATGCAACCCCCACACAGGCCTAGCCACACGATCTTAGCCAGACACAGCTAGCCCACCAGCCCAAACACAGGCTAGCCCAACACCAATCCCAACGATTGCCGGCCAGCGCACACCACCCAACACAGGCTAGCCCACACGCAGCCCAACACAGGCTAGCCCAACCTACCCACCCAACACAGAATAGCCCACACCAATCCAACATGGGCCAGCCCACATCTCAGCACAAACAGGGGCTAGCCACCACCAGCCACAACACAGGCTAGCCCACATTCAAGGCCCAAACACAGGCTAGCCCATCTACCAGCCCAAACGATGTGTCTAGCCCACAACCAGACACAACCACAAGGTTGGCACCAGCACCAGCCCAATCACAGGCGCCCACCCCAATCGACAACGATGGCCCACGCCACCAAGCACCGTAGCCCAAACATGGCTAGCCCCACAGCCCAAAATCCAACCGCGGTCTCTGGTGGACGTAGCCATGTCAGACAGGTACTTTCCTGCCCGACGCAAGTGCCACGCAGCATGCCCACCAACTGATCACTGTAAATTGGCCATTCATGCGTTCAATACCAGGTCCAAACGCGGGCTAGCCCCAGACCAGTCCATACGCGGGCTAGCCCCAGACTATCCCAACGCGGGCTTACGGCCACACAGTCCCATGCAGGCAAAGCCCACACCAGTCCGAGCGCGGGCTAGCCCAGAACCAGTCCCACGCGGGCTAGCCCAGAACTAGTCCAACGCGGGGCCTAGCCCACAACTCAGTCCACACGCGGGCTGGCCACACCAGTGCCCAACGCAGGCAAGCCCACACCAGCCCAACGCAGGCTAGCCCCCAACAGCCAATGGCCGGCTAGCCCCACCAGTCCAACGCGGCCTAGCCCACACCAGTCCCAACGCGGGCTAGCACAGACCAGTCCCAACGCCGGGCTAGCCCAGACTAGTCCCAACGCGGGCTGAGCCCATCCCAGTCCAACGTTACGCGGGCTAGGCCACACCAGTCCAACGCAGGCAAGCCCACACCAGCCCAACGCAGGCTAGCCCACACCAGCCCAACGCAGGCTAGCCCACACCAAGCCCAGCTATTTCACAATATAGAGGCGATGGCTCATTAACATATGTGGGGGCATGGCTTGCAAATACCCCAATTCATGTTGTTAAGTTAAAAAAGAAATCAAGATAAAAATTGCTGACAGCATTCAAAACAACGAGGGCTCAGAACTTTAAAGCCAATTATCTCGTAATCATATTTTTTCAGATAGAACCTTACATTTCGAAGTTCACAAGGTATTTTGGTGAAATCGTTACTGAGAGTGTCGTTCCAGTTTAAGTGTTCCGTTGTGTGACATCAACAAATGAATGATATTGTACACTGCCAATGACGAAGTCTGTAACAACTTTATTGTTTTTCTGAAATTACATACCTGGAAGGCAAACCAACAGGGTGGGCTTATCTCGGGTGAAGTGCGGGCTGCCCTACGGGCCACCTGCTTTGTAAAGCTGATGAGCAAAGGTTCATTGGTCCAATGTGGGCAGCTTACCTACATAGGTCCAATATTTGAATCCGCATTAGGCCCACATCGTGACAATGTGGGCATGTTTGTTGGGAAAAGATGGGCTTATTTCAGGCAAAGTGAGGGCTGCCCTCACCAGATATGGGCTGCCCGCACTGGGCCAATGCCTTGGGGACCAATGTGGAGCCGAAGAGCAAAGACACATCGGCCAAATATAGGCAGCCTAAGTGGGGCAAATATTTTTTCCCCCATAGGGTACACATTGTGCCAATGGGGACATGTTTGCTGGAATATGTTAGAGATTAGGCTAACAAGCCTGCACACCCAGTAGGTCTCCAGGACCGGAGTTGGAGAACCTTGCTCTACAGTAATACTACTATAATCCCAAGCAGAAGTTATCTTCTGCATACTGGGTAGATCACCATTTTTTAGAAGAGCGTAAGGAAGAGTTTCCCTGTGTTTCATTAATCCTGTTTGCTGAAGGACTCAGAGTGGCGTCACTTTCTCCATACAGTGGTTAATAAGAGATTAACTAGAGGATAGAATAGATACTTTATTCTCAATTTTTGTGTTATATGGAGTTTTGTCCCAATCCCCACAGACACTCAAAAGCTGAGAGGCACAGGGTCAGCCATGGTACAGCACCATTGGAGCAGATTGGGGTTTAAGGGGTTTAAATGCAAGGGTTGGTACTCTCTCTAGCCTTTAGGCTACCTGCTGGCCCCATTTGCATTAGCACGCTGTTTCACAGTCAGAGTCTATGGGCCTGGGGAGAGATTAGCGTCAGCCTTTAGCATTAGCATGCTGTTCCCGGTCAGAGTCTATGGGCCTGGGGAAAGATTAGCAGCCGTGCAGCCTTTAGCATTAGCATGCTGTCCCGGGTCGGAGTCCTATGCGGCCTGGGGAAGAGACTTAGCGTCAGCCTTTAGCATTAGCAGCTGTTTCCCGGTCAGAGTCCTATTGGCCTGCGGAAAGATTAAGCGTCAGCCTTTAGCATAGCCATGCTGTTCCCGGTCAGCAGTCTATGGCGCTGGAAAGATTAGCGGTCAGCCTTAGCATTAGCATGCTGTTCCCGTCAGAGTCTATGCGGCCTGGGAAAGATTACGTCAAGCCTTAGCCATTTTAGCATGCTGTTCCCGGTTCAGAGTCGTATGGCCTGGGAGAGAGATTAGCATTTCCCTTTAGCATTAGCCATGCTTTCCCGGTCAGAGTCAGGGCCTGGGGGAGATTAGCAATATTCCCTTTTAGCATTCTGCATGCTGTTCCCGCGTCAGAGTCTATGGGCCTGGAGAGATTTAGCCTAGCATGCTGGTTCACTGTGAGGGTTCATAGGTGACCTAGGAGACAATACAATCAGTGGCAG
>NC_036839.1:31523076-31525711 GCF_002910315.2 Salvelinus sp. IW2-2015
TGCAGAGCCACAGGGTCAAGCCATGTACACACCATTGAGCCAGATTGGGTTTTAAGGCGGTTTAAAGCAAGGTTGCTACTCTCTCTAGCCTTTAGCCTACCTGCTGCCATTTGCCATTAGCACAGCTGTTTCACAGTCAGAGTCTATGGGGCCGCGGAGAGAGATTAGGCTCAGCCTTTAGCATTAGCATGCCTGTTCCCGCGTCAGAGTCTATGGGCTCTGTGGAAAGATTAGCCGTGCAGCCTTTAGGCATATAGCATGCGTTCCCGGTCAGAGTCTATGCGGCCCTGCGGAAGAGATTAGCGTCAGCCTTTAGCATTAGCATCTGTTCCCTCAAGCATTGGCTGGAAGATTAACGTAGCTTAGGGCATTCAGTGTTCCGTGCACATGGCTGAAAGATTAGCGTCAGCCTTTTAGCATAGCATGCTGTTCCCGGTAGAGTCTATGGCCTGGACAAGAATTAGCGTCAAGCCTTAGCCAATTAGCATGCTGTTCCCGGTTCAGAGTCTATGGGCCTGGAAAGATTACGCAGTTTCCTTTAGCATTAGCATGCTGTTCGCCGGTCAGAGTCTATGGGCCTGGGGGAGAGATTAGCAATTCTCCCTTTTAGCATTACGCATGCTTTCCACTGTTCCCGGTCAGAGTCTATGGGCCTGGGGAGAGATTAGCATTTCCCTTTAGCATTTGCATGCTGTTCCCGGTCAGAGTCTATGGGCCTGGGGAGAGATTAGCCTTAGCATGCTGGTTCACTGTGAGGGTCTATAGGCCTGGGGAGAGTGGACAGTAATCCACCACTGGATTAATTAACATCCTGTTTGATTAACAGCCCGATCTAATTACTGGCCACTGTTATCACTCTTTAGTCACACCGGAGGGGAGGAGAGGGAGACAGGCGGGAGGTCAAGGGAGTAGAAGGTAAGGGCAGAGAGAGAGAGAGGGAGCTTGGCTTGAGGAATTAGGACATAAGAGAGGAGTAGAACAGGGGTTGAAGACAGAGGTCTCCCCCTGCCTCCCATGGGTTCACCCATCTCCTCTCTGTGGTCCCCCAGCGGGTGAGTGTGCTGCAGACTGCACTAATTACAGGATTACACACAACACTGTTGAGAGAGAGAGAGAGAGCTATGGGCAATTTAATATAGTTTAATAATGGATTAAAGACAGCAGACAGATGTATTCCATTAGAAATCATACGGCCAAATCCATAAAACTACACATTTATAATAAAACAACGTTTTTCAGAGCCCATTGATTTGTGTGTAGCCCATCAAGGACACAGACTGAGTGTCATGGCTCCACGGTAATGAATGAGAGTGAACACTATAGGAAACCCCACTGTTCAAACTCATCAGACATTTCACAGCCCCTGATCCACACAGACAGCTGACTGGTTCTGCCAATCGCTCGTTTAAACACGCTAAAGTGGCATTCTGTTTATTCCTTACAGTATCCTGTTAATCTGGGTAATTGGCCCAACAGACTGGCAGTAACGACAGGCCCGCTGTGAGGCTGTAATATCGGAATATCAAATCTGAGATGAGAAAATAAACGGGATGGAAGGTTAAAAAGCGTGACCGGTTGAATTAGAACTAGGCCTCATTGTCATGGTTACTCAGTTTCCTGTAAAATGTGCTATTTCAATTGCATCACACTTTTTGGAGGACTTAGTTTTAGTTAACACATGGCCATTTCAGTGAAGTGAAATAACCTTGGCGCTGATATCCCTGGCCTGCTATTTGACTCCAGTGACTCAGTTAGCCAGGCAGGACCTGACTGGAGCTCTGTGGGGGAGTCAGCCAGGCAGAGAGAGAGAGAGGAAGTGGTGAATGGAGCAGCAGGCTTGCAGAGTTCAGGGGCTGTCTGTCCATGGTGCTGACCAGATTACACTTCTCTCTCTATCAGGTCAGTAGCTGAGAATCAGTGTGGACCAGGCCTGCTGCCTTCTCTACGTAAACACCTCTCTCTCTTCTCTCTCTCTCTCTCTCTCTACAGAAGCCCATCCAGAGAAAAGAATGAGAGTGTCAAGTGGTGATGAGTGTGGAGCTTTACCTGGTGTTTCTGTTCAGGTAAGATACAGTCACACCCTGATACCTCTCTCTTTTAATGAGTCTCTGAAGAGGTTGAGGAGACAACAACAGATGGAGAGAGACAGAGGGAGAAAAAGAGAGAGAAAGGGAGAGAAGAGTGTCTGAGAGTAAAGAGAGAGATATAGTAGGGAGAAAACAATGGAGAAAGTGACAGAGTGTGTGGAGTACACAGGTGTCTCTACAGAACAGTAGACTAGTGCGGAATGGCTGCTACGCATTGTGCTGTAGTGTGTGGCATATAAAGCCATATGCAGCCATGGGGAATGGCTGGTTGTAATGACAGAGGCAGCTATCCCACATAAAGACACACTTCCATCTGTCTATCTGTCCATGCAATTCCCATGATCCTCCTTACTTTTGGTGACCACGCCCTCCAGCCTGATGATGTTTGGGTGGTCAAACTGTCCCATGATGCTGGCCTCTCGGAGGAAGTCCCGCCTCTGGCGCTCCACGTAGCCGCCCTTCAGTGTCTTTATCGCCACGGCAATCTCCCTCTTCCCCGGTATCCGCAGACGACCGCTACACACCTCCCCAAACTCACCTGGAATGCG
>NC_036839.1:31525736-31527725 GCF_002910315.2 Salvelinus sp. IW2-2015
CACCAGACGCAGCGAGAGAGGACATTCTCTCGTTCAATCCGTGCCTCGTGCGCCTTTTCACGAAGGCTACTCAAAGCCTGTAAACAAGTGACTGTGGGCGCGCACCGCTGTGTGGTCTAATCACAGCCTTGCTCAGTGCCATCCGTACACTCCTGCTGTCGATCTTTTCCTGTCCTCTGCCTCGTGAGCCGACGCAAGAGAGCGCACCTGTATGTCACGAAGCGAACCACGACTTTGATCCACTTTCGTTCCCGCCCTAAAAATGTTCCTTCTTGACAAGAAGACATAATGTACAACGGCGTAAGAATACCAAACATACGTCCACGGCTGCAGTAGAAAAATATGAAATTCTCTGTCTTCTTGCTCTTCAAGTACTCAAGTTCGGATCATCGCCGTCCGCCGGAGAGACTCCAGTGGAAAGTCGTGTCGCGTGCGCACAACACACACACAAATCTCGCTTGTCGCCCCTTCGTTCGTGGCTCGCCACACACATCCCAACCATCACACACACACACACACACACATCCACATCACTACACACTCAATGCATCGCTCCCTCTCCGTTCCCCTCACGACATATCACCGACACTACCCCGCTCAACTACCCGTTCCTCGATCGACCTACGACAGCCATCCCGCAACACACAGCACAACACTCACACCGTGTCCACTCACACACACAACACACACACCACACACACACACACACATCACACACATCGACATTAAATATGAAACCACTGTGGGCACTTCGTTGCAGTGCTAGCCGAGACAACTTCCACCATACACCTTTAACTCTGAATGATTAAGTATCCTCTCTAGAAATCTTCACCTGCCTCGAATCTATTCATTCCAGTCCCTCTCCTCTCCTCTAGTTTCTCTAATACTCTAACGACTTTCAATTTTCGCACACCCTCCCTGTGAGGGTGTGGTGTGTGTGTGTGTGTGTTAGGCTTTTAGATTGTTATACTGAGCAGAGAGAAATTACACTTAAATCAGGTGCTGGGAGAGAGAGCATAAGCTTTCTACTGTATAGGAGAGATAGGATTAACTTCCTTTCTGTAAAATGAAAACAGATTGCTTCATATGGCATATTACTCTATGTTAATATCACACCCAAATGCCAGACCCTTTCACACCCAGTAGGGTATATACAGAGCACCCTGTCTAAAGGAGCTTCTGTAATGGTAGAGAATAAACAGTACTGTATATATATTGTTACCATGCCTTGCTTGTTCTTTCCATGCCAATGAAGCCTTTTGAATTGAATTGATAATTGAGGATAGTGCGCCTACCTGCTCCAATAACTCTTTCTATACGGATCCGGGTCGGGTCGATCTCTTTGGCAAACTCATGGACAGCCTGGGTAGGATCCTCATAGGTGTCCGGATCTACATAGGCCTTTACCCCCGGGAACGGGAGAGCTGAGGGAGGACAAGAAAAGACAGACAAAACAAGAGAAGCAAAAAGAGGAGAAGAGAAGAAGATAATGAATTCCAGGGACAAAGGTCAAGAGAGGAGAGACTGGTTTCTGACTTTGGTTACTTTGCTACCTGCCTCCTGCCTTTCTTGTCTTTGCTAACCTCTAGCTGTGAGATATCAGTCTCCCTCTCTTTCCAAACAGAACAATCCATGGTCATGCAAAACAGAGCTCCAGCAGTAACCTGAAGACACAATCAACCTCGAAAACATCCACTTCTGGATGAAACACAACTCTGAAGGTTGGAGAGATACATCAATATATCACTGGAGAGAAAGAGAAGGAGGAAGAAAGAGAACAAAAGAGAGAAGTAGGAGGAAAGTGAAGAGGAGAAGGTGTCCTCTGTCATCCACTGATGAGCAGGGCAAGGATAGCTCTGAGACACATAGACAGTCTGTATGGAGTCAAGGCAAGCTGTTAACAGAGAGAGAGGGAGAGAGAGAGGAGGCAGATATACTCACTAGGCAGTAAGAGACCCTGCCAGCCTGACTCTCCTGGGTGTGTTTTCA
>NC_036839.1:31528033-31529954 GCF_002910315.2 Salvelinus sp. IW2-2015
CCCCCCCACCAACCTATTTCACCCCCACCCTCTCTACTCCTCTCCTTCCAAGTCATTTCCCTTTTTGTCTACTTCTGCACCTTTCTCTTCATGCAATCACCCCCGCCTTATCTCCCTCTTACCCCCCTTCCCCGTCCTCTAACTCCCCTCCCCCTCTCATCACAGGGAATTACTAAACACAGTAGCGTGGAAGAAGAAGAGGGCTTAAAACTAGCATCAGTCTCCCTTACAAAGGCAGCGGACACTATATAGGCACTTGAAATGGATTGTTGAATAACGAGGGAAAGAAGTTCATCGCCCTCAGGAGAGGGAGAACGGAAAAAAGACGAGAAAGAGAGAGAGTAAAGAGAGAAAAGTGGGAGAGTAGAGCAATCGAGGAGAGTGATCCCGGAGGTGGAGAGAGAAGAAGAATAGAGGAGAGAGGCCAGAAGAGGAAGAGACGACAACGAGAGAGCAGAAAAAGAGAGAGAGTAGGAACAGAGAGAAGAGAAAGAGAGAGAAGAAGAGAGAGCAGAGAACGAGAGAGAGAGAGAGAGAAGATGAGAGAGGAGAAAGAGAGAGAGAGAGGGAGAGAGGATCGGAAGAGAGGAGCAGAAGAGACAAGGGAAGAGAAGAGAGAGGGAGGAGCGACGAGAGGGGAGATGAAGAGGGGAGAGAGAGAGAGAAAGAGAGAGAGGGAAAGAGGAGAAGAGAGAGAGCGGAGAGAGAAGAGAGAGAAACGAGAGAGAATGGAAAGATGAGATCGAGAAGACGAGAGAGAGAGAGAGAGAGAGAGAGAGAGAGAGAGAGAGAGGGAGAGAGAGAGAGAGAGAGAGAGAGAGGGATAGGTGGAGGTGTTACCTCCACCTATCTGTAGTGTAAAACTGAGAGAGGGGTGTTACCAATCTCTCAAAGCCTGCTACGGCCAGGGGTTAGGGACACACTTCATCCACATTCACATCTAAACGAATATAGGCTTGGAAATGGCAGACATGGTTAGAATTGATTGTATGCAAATCGTCCACACAACGTTTCTCTCCAGGGTAGTTCTCTTTAGCATGAAATGGACAGAGAAGCTCAATAAGGTAAAGTGTTTGCGTGGAAAATCTATTTTAAGCTTTAAGTCTCGCCACAGTTTAGCCATTCATCTTTCAACACGCAAACTCACAGAAGGCTGAAATAATCATATTCAATTTGTCTGTACACCTCGAATTGATACAATTTAGAGAAGTGATGTGAGTCTGTGACTAGAAATCGGAGTGTTTGACAGAAACAGAGAGAACGAGAGAAGACAAGTAGAGAAGGAGAAAAGAAGCATGGGCACAGAGAGAGAAGTCCTACCATGTCCACTCTGATAGTTGGTCCTCCTCTTCTCCTCTGAGCTCATCTTGGATTTGATGTACCACTGACACCTGGGAGACACAATGACACATTCTGTTACAACAAGGAACATGGTTCTGAAAAACCACATGCTAAAACTGAAGGAGTTCACCTTGTCCATAGAGAGATGAACTAAACCAAACTTGATCTTATATCTTGTGTGTGTTTGCCAGGGATGGCTTGTGGAGTGGTGTGACAACTTTTTCACCAGAGAAACCTTGATCAACACATTTCTATTTGAACGTTGGATTCGCCAGCACAGTCATGTGTGTTATAATGTGTTTGGGTGTGTATGCATTGGTTAATCACTGCTCCTCACACACTCACACTCCGCCAGATGGGCTGAGCTATTCATAGCCCCCTCTTAGCTCAAACACCACTCTCTTTTAAACAGCCTCTCCTCACACACAAGACAAACACACACACACACACAGCGTGGAGAGGATCACAGGTTCACACACCAGCCAGTCAACTTCATTAGCTTTATCATGCTGGAGGAACAGGAAGTAATTAACATCTTGTCTACAGATCTACAGGAGAGAGAGAGTGTGTGAGAGAGAGA
>NC_036839.1:31531467-31549362 GCF_002910315.2 Salvelinus sp. IW2-2015
CACGCTCTTAAAGGTGTCCTCAGAAAGCAGGGTAAAGGATAGTGTTGTGGCTTTGAGGCTTTACGAGGATATTCAGGAACACACACGCACACCCACACACCTCTCAATATCAAATCCTGCCTTTAATCTAAAAGTCAATGGAATTCAACATCCTCTCCCCCCTAATATCCACTGAGTCATTACTACATGCTGAAAGTGAAACTTCATATTCATCCTCTCCAGCACCACATCAACATACAGTATGTGAAAATGGTGTGTTCCAATGTTTTGTAGTAAAAAATCATAATCAACTCAATTAGTAGCCAATGCCAGCTCATAATTGGTTAAAATCACAGGATGCACACCAATGATGTCATTGGAAACTATTATCTTCCTCTGTATTTTTTACTACAAAACCTAGAAACGTGACATTTTCACATATGTTGATGTTGGGGGGGTGCTGGATGCTGATGAGCAGAGGATAGAGGGATGAGAGGATGAGAGGAAAAAGTGTAAAGCGACGAGAGAGAGGCGAGAAAGGAGAGAGGGATGAGAGAATGAGAGGAAAAAGTGTAAAGTGACGAGAGAGAGGCGAGAAAGGAGAGAGGGATGAGAGGATGAGAGGAAAAAGTGTAAAGCGACGAGAGAGAGGCGAGAAAGGAGAGAGGGATGAGAGGATGAGAGGAAAAAGTGTAAAGCGACGAGAGAGGCGAGAAAGGAGAGAGGGATGAGAGTGTTGTAAGATAACCCTGAAGATGATGTGGAGAGCAGCAGTATGTGTTTAGAGTAGGCTGTATGAACGCTGTAAAGTACAGAGAGAAACCCACTCCTACACAGGCCGGATGGTCACATATACATAGACAGATCTACAGTGCCTTCGGAAAGTATTCAGACCCCTTGACTTTTTACCACATTAACGTGATGAGGGGAAAAAACGATTTAGTCAATTTTTGTTAGGTTACAGCCTTATACAAAAATGTATTCAATCATGTTTTCCCCTCATCAATCTACACACAATACCACATAATGACAAAGCAAAAACAGGTTTTAAGAAATGTTTGCTAATTTATAAAAAAAACTGTAATATCACATTTATATAAATATTCAGACCCTTTACTCAGTACTTTGTTGAAACACCTTTGGCAGCAATTACAGCCTTGAGTCTTCTTGCGTATGACTCTACAAGCTTGGCACACCTGTATTTGGAGAGTTTCTCCCATTCTTCTCTGCAGATCCTCTCAAGCTCTGTCAGGTTGGATGGGGAGCGTTGCTGCACAGCTATTGTCAGGGCTATCCAGAGATGTTCAAGTCCGGGCTCTGGCTGGGCCACTCAAGGACATTCAGAGACTTGTCCCGAAGCAGCTCCTGCGTTGTCTTGGCTGTGTGCTTATGGTCGTCTTGTTGGAAGGTGAACCTTCGCCCCAGTCTGAGGTCCTGAGCACTCTGGAACAGGTTTTCATCAAGGATCTCTCTGTACTTTGCTCCATTCATCTTTCCCTCACTCCTGACTAGTCTCCCAGTCACTGCAGCTGAAAAACACACCCTCAGCATGATGCTGCCACCACCATGCTTCACCGTAGGGATGGTGCCAGGTTTCCTCCAGACGTGACGCTTGGCATTCAGGCCAAAGAGTTCAATCTTGGTTTCATCAGACCAGACAATCTTGTTTCTCATGGTCTGAGAGTCTTCAGGTGCCTTTTTGCAAACTCCAAGCGTGCTGTTATGTGCATTTCACTGAGGAATGGCTTCCGTATGGCTACTTTACCATAAAGGCCTGATTGGTGGAGTGCTGCAGAGATGGTTGTACTTCTGAAAGGTTCTCCAATCTCCACAGAGGAACTCTGGAGCTCTGTCAGAGTGACCATCGGGTTCTTGGTCACCTCCCTGAACAAGGCCCTTCTCCCCCGATTGCTCAGTTTGATGGCGGAGGCCACTGTGTTCTTGAGGACCTTCAATGCTGCAGAATTGTTTTGGTACCCTTCCCCAGATCTGTGTCTCAACACAATTCTGGCTCTGAGCTCTACAAACAATTCCTTCGACCTCATGGCTTGGTTTTTGCTCTGACAACTGTGGGACCTTATATAGACAGGTGTGTGCCTTTCCAAATCAATTGAATTTACCACTGGTGGACTCCGATCAAGTTGTAGAAACATCTCAAGGATGATCAATGGAAACAGGATGCACCTGAGTTCAATTTCGAGTCTCATAGCAAAGGGTCTGAATACTTATGTAAATAAGGTATTTCTGTTTTGTATTTATTTTTTTTATGTGCAAAAATGTCTAAAAAACTGTTTTTTGCTTTGTCATTATGGGGTGTTGTGTGTAGATTGCTGAGGATTTAAAAAAAAATGTAATCCATTTGAGAATAAGGCTGTAATGTAACAAAATGTGGAAAAAGTCAGGGGGTCTGAACACTTTCCGAAGGCACTGTATACATGAGGATAGGGGGACAGGAACATGCACAGTTCTGCTTTTAACTGGTTCTTGTTTGAAGCTACTTCTCTGTTCACAATGTCTCAGTTCTCTCCCATACTTAGAAAGCTTTTCAGAACAGATAGAACAGAGAGAGAGGCTCACACCTACACAGATTGAAAGGTCATCTCAAAGGTTTCATCACACACCGAAACATCCTACTTTTAACTGTTCTTTAAGTACTTTTATAACTGTTGTACTTTTCAGTGTGCAATGCCCAATACAGTTGTATTACTGTATGTAGGTCTCTCAGTAAAGAGGGAGCTGTCCACATTTAGTGCTGTCCATGGTGCTGAATTCTTATTCAATCCTGTCTGTGGTGCTGACTGTTGTCTGTGGTGCTGGTTGTTGTCTGTGGTGCTGTCTGTTGTCTGTGGTGCTGGTTGTTGTCTGTGGTGCTGTCTGTTGTCTGATGACCTATTAGTCCCATGGGACATCTCCCAAGTCCCCAGGAAATCTGTGTGTGTGTATGTGTGTGTGTGTGTGTGTGTGTGTGTGTGTGTGTGTGTGTGTGTGTATTCATCTTACCGTCCGGTGATGAGGAAGAAGAGGGTGAGGATGATGAGGAGAGTGAAACCGCCCACGGCTGCCGTGACGATCACCAACACTTGACCCTGGTCTGAAGCCATGTCCGACGCTACAGGGAGGGGACAATTGATTATTGATTGGTGATTTACAATTCTAAACTGGGTAGTTTGCGTCCTGGATGCGAATTGGCTGAAATCTGTGGTATATTAGAAATTGTAAACTGGGTGGTTAGAGCCCTGAATACTGATTGGCTGAATGCACGGGTATAACAAAATATATACCACGGCTAAGGGCTGTATCCAGGCACTCAGCTTTGCGTCCGGCATTATTGCTTAAGTATACACATACAGCCATATCACTTATAGAGAGGTGACATCACAAAAACTATTTACATTCACATGATTAAGTCAGAAATGTTTTTGCAAGACAATTTAACTACACAACTATTCTATTTTTTTTATAAAAGCAGACTGGGGAGCAGGAGTTGGAACCAAAATGATTTTCCAATCGTTTCATTCTGAACAGAACCATTATTTTATTAGTTTTGTTTCACTGTTCTGACCAGCAAAATAAAGTTTTGAACTGGTTCGAACCAAAAAAAAGTTATGGTTTATATTGTTCTTTTCTAACCCTCTGATGTTATGTATTTTTTACATTTTACATACATTACATCAACATTAAATGACTTTACTAATGGACAGAGCAGCTTGCTATGGAGCGGGCAAGCTATGTACATGCATTGGACAGACAAGTGTAGTGTAGGGTGCGAGATGCGGCTGCATTTTTCGGGTGAGGAGAGCGCTGGGCATGATTCGCTGGGCATCTTGTTGTTATGACATGCATTATCTGAATTAGGCCAAGATAATTATACCTTGGAGTGGCTTCTATGAAGGAACTTTGAATGTCTTTGAACTTGGCTTAACTAACGTTGGACCAGAGCTAGCCCTTGATCATGACTCTCAGTTCTATTACATTACACATTACATTTACATTTAAGTCATTTAGCAGACGCTCTTATCCAGAGCGACTTACGAGAGCTAGACCACAGCTAGCTAACAAGCTAGCTAGCTAACACGCTTGTGTGTGCAGGGCGGCACCAGAAGTAAAATAAAAACACGTCTTACCTTTTTGTAGTTAATGAATCGAATGTGAAACGTGATAACTATAGTATCCTTAACTTAAGGCTTGAAAAGGTTAATCCATTCTTCTCTAATTAAAAATCTCTCTCCCTAATTTCTGAATCACGCCTATAATGTCAGTAGCTACAGTAGACTATGCATGCTTCGGAGGGAGGGGAGGGGCAGATATCCTACACACACACACACTGGCAATTATTTTCAGCTCACAGACAGGCAGACACTGAAATAAGTTTCTGAGTGACAGTGAGGGCTTTACATAGGCGCTTTGTTTATTTTTTTTGTGGGACTGAAAGAAAAAGGCCGGAACGTAAAATATTATTATTAACTGCTTCCCATTCTTTTAAAATAACGGTTCGGTTCCGGAACAGTATAGATCACTTTCATTCTCGGTTCTGGTTCTGTTCCTCAAAATATTTCTTTATTTTTTTGGATTTCGGTTCTGTTCCGTGAACCGGTTCCAACAAAAAGCACTTTTATTAGTAATTATATAAATTGTTAGTATTAACTGACTTGAATTCAATATGGAGAGATTGTTAAACTCTTGGTCTGAAAAACAATCATCTTTTAGAAGAAATCATTTACATGCTTGGTGCCATTTAATTAATATTAATCATTCAAGAAATTGTGATTTAGTCTCTGATCAGTTGCCTAAATTGGCTCCATTTGATATTCATGATTTCCCTTCTCTCTGTCTCTTTACAGGACTAACGAATCCCACATAATAATTGAAAGATGATGGCTATTAGCAAACTTATTTCTACAATATTTCAAACTTAATGAATATGAATTGGAGATCAGGATGTGTGGCCCCCAAAGCAGACCCAAATATGAGAGAGAGAGGGGAGGGAGAGAGAGGAGAGAGAGAGAGAGGGAGGAGGGGAGGGGGGAGAGGGACAGAGAGAGAGAGAGAGAGAGAGAGAGAGAGAGAGGAGAGAGAAGAGAGAGAGGGAGGGAGGGAGGGGAGAGAGAGAGAGAGAGAGCGAGAGGAGAGAGAGAGAGCGAGAGAGAGAGAGGGGGGAGGGAGGGAGGGAGAGAGAGAGAGAGAGGGAAGAGAGAGAGGAGGGAGAGAGGAGAGAGAGAGAGAGAGAGAGGGGGAGGAGGGAGGAGGGAGAGAGAGAGAGAGAGAGAGAGAGAGAGAGAGGAGAGAGAGAGAGAGAGAGAGAGAGAGAGAGAGAGAGGAGGGAGGGAGAAGAGAGAGAGGGAGGAGAGAGGAGAGAGAGAGAGAGAGAGAGAGAGAGAGGGAGAAGAGAGAGGGGAGGGAGGGAGGGAGAGAGAGAGAGAGAGGGAGGGAGGGAGGAAGAGAGAAGAGAGGAGGGAGGGAGAGAGAGAGAGAGAGAGAGAGAGAGAGAGAGAGAGAGAGAGAGAGAGAGAGAGAGAGGAGAGGAGAGGGAGGGAGAGAGGAGAGAGAGGAGGGAGAGGAGAGAGAGAGAGAGAGAGAGAGAGAGAGAAGAGAGAGAGAGAGAGAGAGAGAAGAGGAGAGGAGAGAGGGAGGGGGAGGGAGGGGGGGAGAGAGAGAGAGAGAAGGGAGGGAGGGAGAGAGAGAGAGAGAGAGAGAGAGAGAGAGAGGGAGGGAGGAGGGAGAGAGAAGAGCGAGAGAGAGAGAGAGAGAGGGAGGAGGGAGGGAGAGAGAGAGAGGAGAGAGGGAGGGTGGGAGAGAGAGAGGGAGGGAGGGAGAGCTGTGAGCGTGTGTGTGCGTGTTTGTATGTGACTTTCGGAGGGAATATAATTGAAAGTGTGTGTACGCGTGGTTGTATGAGGGTCGGAGCATGTGTGTATGTGTGCGAGAATGTATGTGTGTGTGTGTGTGTGTGTAGCTGGGGATGGGTCTAGACAGAGGTAATTGCCAGTCAGACGTGAAGAGAGGAACAGCTGATCTGAGGGGTAGATGACTTTACAGGACCGTTCTCCTAACCAAGGATTCACACACTGTTTAACACACACTCTGAAGCCTTAAGTAACCAGACGGGCCTGATTGAAGCTGCACTAATGGGACCGAGGTGAGCGTGTGTGTGTATGTGTCTGAAAGGGGGAAATCTAAAGGGCTGTAATGATCGTATATAGGAAGGAGAGGGAAGATGTAAGATGGGAAGAGATGGAAGGAGAGGCAGAGCAGGTAGGGAGAGACAAGGTAGAAGCAGGAAGCGAGGGATACAAGTGAAAGAGGGAAGAGAGTGCAGGAAAGGGGAGGGAGAGGAGGGTATTTTCTCCAAGATAAAAGGGCAGAACAAAGTCAGGCCCGGACTATCTGATCCACTAGATAAAGAAAGCTCTTCAGCCGGATAGATGAGAGGACAGGGAGAAAAGAGGAGAGGTCACGAGATCAGATCAGCGGTTAGAGTGGGCTGGCGCTGACCGGTACATATTTCTACTGCTTGAGTTCTAGCACATCTTCTAAAATATGTCTGCTAAAATATATAGAAACCCTGGTACAGTCAAATTATAGTGAGAACCCTGACAAGAACTGTCATCAGGACAGAAAAACAAACACAGGTCTGGCTCTGTTAGAATTCAGCATGATTACTGTGAGGGAGGAAATTAAAGCCTCCCTTAAAGTCAATAGAAATACAACCAACATCACCAGCACATTGTCAAGTTCATGTATTGTTATTTTATTGATTACATCTAGGGTTAAGTGTTTGGGGTCAAGGGTTAAGTGTTAGGGGTCATGAAACAGACACAGAGGGAGGTACTTACTGTCGTCCGTGGTCTCATACTCGCATTTGGGGCTGTAGGCGCTGTGTCCAGCGGAGGTGCGTGTTCTCAGGCTGAAGACGTAGCAGGTGGAGGGCTTTAACCCTGTGATGACCACACTGGGGGCTTTGGTCCGCGTCGACGAGTAGCTCAACTCCTCATGTTCCTTCTCGTAGTACTTGACCTCATAGTCAACCACCAGGAGGGAGATCTGTTCTGGCTCCAGCCACGATAGGGCAATACTGTTCTGAGAAGCCCAGTCCTTCTTCAGCACACCCACCATAAAGGGACCTGGAGGGGCCGATTGGAGAGATCATTAGAGGTCACGGGTTCAACTACTAACATTTGATCTCATTAGAGATGGAAGGCTGACACTAGCTTCTGATTATATGCGTAAGCATACGGAATATGCTTCATCATTTCACATGAAAGGCTTTGCTTTCCCAGTAAAAGCCTAGAGCATCCATGCTCAATCATCTATAAATTAACATAAAATATATAAAATGAATAATCTACTATAATTATTTAGACCACAGTTACAGTGCTAAGGGTTTTACTGTCATCTATGGATCCTTCAGTGACAGCAGGTCTACCACGGAGGAGCGGTTAGTTAGCTGTGTTTATTTAAATCATATTAGCCATGTGCTGACTACATTAGTTCTGTATAAATATTGGCCCAGGGCTTTACTACAGCAGTCAACAGGTGATATCAGCCTCTCACTAATTAATATCTCATTAACTCAACGCGGTAAACAGTTGGCTAAGATTTATCTACATACATACCGGTATTATTAAAACCCTTCAAAATAGATGTTGAACATGTTCTATTTGGGGTTGTACCAGGGTACCGTGTCTCATGGCCAAGGGAGGTGACGGCAGCATGAGGATGTCCAATAGGTACAGGACATGAGTCCCTGTCCTAACATTCTTAAATGGCCTATCAACATCAATCAAAATAGTAAAATCAATGCAACATGTAGGCCTAATCAACTAGACATTAGTGGCTACAAATGCTGTACACCACTCAACATGGTTTTAGTGGTTAGGAGAGCAGGCCTAAACAAACGCAATGGGAAAGTTTGAATGGAGGGTAAATGGTGCTCTACAGTCACGTGAAGATGATGATGGAAGAAAGGAAATCAAATACCAAACCACTTTACTGACTTTACATTCATTTGGTTAACGAGTCTGTCTATAACTGACCTCACATTCATTTGGTAAAATAAATGAAGGTTGAGTCAAGCAACACAACAAACTCAGAAAGGCCAGATAATGTATAATAATAACTACAGTTATCAACAAAGCCAACAGAAAGGCTTAATCTTAATCCTAAACCCTGCTGGTCTTCTCTGTGAGATAGAAGCCCTCTCCATCTCCTTCCTGCTCCTCTACAGGATTCAGGCCCTGGGCTGACTGGAGGCTGACTGGAGGTCAAGTGAAGGTGGTGCTGTCTGGTCCTGGGGCTTGCAGAGCAGGGCTGAGCTGGACAGAGGTTTATGGCTGGACTGTATGGGGTTGGTGTGTAGAATGCAGGGCTGCAGCTGGGGTATATGCTGTGTTAGGCAGGGCTGGAGTAGTGCTGGGAGACCCACTGCCACAGGGCTGATAAGGAGAGCTCAGGCCAGCTTGGAGCCTCCCTCATCCCTACCCCATCCCTCTCTCTTTCGTCCCTTCCTGCTTCCTGTCTCCATTTTAATGTGCTTAATGCTTAAAACTCCTACATTTATTTCAGCCCCTTCAGTAACTGGACTGGTGGATGTTTCCTATAGTAATATCAACTTCATGACACAGTGGCATTTCCAGCAGGCAGTTTAGTGTTGTGAGCTGAAGCTAATTCTGCCTCCTGATCTATTTCAATGCTTGGTTTGTTCATAATAATGAGAAACATAATAACCTTTTAAATGTGAGTAAATCTTCCCAAATGATAGTTAAAATGGAACAACAACATAATATCATGGCTGATTGAAATTAGCCGATTTATTTAGCATAATGAGTCAGCTGAAAGGGCAGTTTGTCTCTCTCTCTCAAAACAATATCACTTCTCATAACACATACCCAGAGATGACAATTATTATTTCACAATATTATTAGATATTACATCTCACATTGTTACTGTTTGTTTGGTGTGATTGTGTGTGTGTTATTGTTGTTGTCTCCGGAAACCCTAGCTGATTCATCTCAATGGGGTGTTATCACCCACAAATCTGTAGATAAATAAATTCTAAGTGAGCAAATGACTCTGTCCAAACTAGTTTAGTTTTGCTGTAAGCGACACACACACACACACACACACACACACACACACACACACACACACACACACACACACACACACACACACACACACACACACACACACACACACACACACACACACACACACACACACACACACACACACACAGCGACCAGAGTTTAACTGCTGTAGCATCTAGCTCAGTCAGGGGGCCAGCATCTGCTGCTAGCATATTGGCCTCTGATAGGGAACAATAAACACTGCATAAATACAATCTCCCCAGCCTGCATGATTACAATCACACTCCTACTGCTGCAGAGCACCATGTAACACACACAACATATTTGTTTAGAAGAGTTGAGCTGGAGCACACGGTTATTCTCATGGCAGGGTACGGTGGCCAACAGAGTTGGCAGATACACCGTAGAAAACAACCCTGAGAAGAAACAACTAACATAATATGTTAGCTCTCAATATAGCACCTAATGTATAGTAGCTTCCAGGATATTCATTCTAATTCACACCAGACATAGGGCAAATACTCTTATCCTTCTTCATGCACTACATTTTATTTGTGATGGGATGAAGCAAACATTTTGTTTATTGAAAATGTATATTGAAATTCATGTGCAAAGCAGCTCTGAACATGTTTTCAAAATGAAGGTGGAATTGAAGAGAGAAGAATTTATTTCATCTCATTCCTTTAAGGAATATAGATTCCTCACTCACTTCTACAAACACGTCTCCTGTGCCACTAGGGGCGCTAAAACATTATACCACTTTTATTCTACCCAAAGAAACACATACAAAGCCCACTCTCCCTTCGGCAAATCAGACCACGACTATATCCTCCTGCTTCCTGTTAACAAACAAAAGCTCAAACAGGAAGAACCAGTTACGCGCTCAATATGGAAGAGGTCCGATGAAGCAGACGTGAGGCTACAAGACTGTTTTGCTAGTATTGACTGAGATATGCTCTGGGATTCAGGACCGCAGTGGAGAAGATGAAAAGCTTCAAGTTCCTCGCCGTACACGTCACTGACGATCTGAAATGGTCCACCCACACAGACAGCGTGGTGAAGGCACAACAGCGCCTCTTCAACCTCAGGAGGCTGAAGAAATTCAGCTTGGCCCCTAAAACCCTCAGAAACCTTTACAGATGCACAATTGAGAGCATCCTGTCGGGTTGAATCACCGCCTGGTACGGCAACTGCACCGTCCGCAACCGCAGGGCTCTCCAAAGGGTGGTGCGATCTGTCCAACGCATCACCAGGGGCAAACTATGGCGCGGATGCTACAAACTATGACGCGTCAAAGTCTACACTTGTTGTATTTGGCGCATGTGGCAAATACAGTTTGATTTGATTTGAAGCTACCTGCCCTCCAGGACACCTACAGCACCTGATGTCACAGGAAGGCCAAAAAGATCATTAAGGACATCAACCTCCTGAGCCACAGCCTGTTCACCCCGCTATCATCCAGAAGGCGAGGTCAGTACAGGTGCATCAAAGCTGGGACCGAGAGACTGAAAAAAAGCTTCTATCTCAAGGCAATCAGACTGTTAAATAGCCATCACTAGCCGGCTTCCACCCGGTTACGTAACCCTGCACCTTAGAGGTTGCTTCCCTATATACAGTACCAGCCAAAAGTTTGGACACATCTACATTGTAGAATAATAGCGAAGACTTCAAAACTATGAAACAACACATATGGAATCATGTAGTAACCAGTGTTAAACAAATCTAAATATATTTTAGATTCTTCTTAGTAGTCAGTCACCCTTTGCCTTGATGACAGCTTTGGAACACTCTTGGCATTCTCTCAACCAGCTTCACC
Organism: Salvelinus sp. IW2-2015; assembly: GCF_002910315.2. Taxonomy (NCBI): domain Eukaryota; kingdom Metazoa; phylum Chordata; class Actinopteri; order Salmoniformes; family Salmonidae; genus Salvelinus; species Salvelinus sp. IW2-2015. The sequence goes on from NC_036839.1 coordinate 31,542,349, forward strand.
TGGAATGCTATTCCAACGGTCTTGAAGGAGTTCCCACATATGCTGAGCACTGGTTGGCTGCTTTTCCGTCACTCTGCGGTCCAACTCATCACAAACATTCTCAATTGGGTTGAAGTTGGGTGATTGTAGAGGCCAGGTCATCTGAACCAGAACTACATCACTCTCCTTCTTGGTCAAATAGCCCTTAAACAGCCTGGAGATGTGTTGGGTCATTGTCCTGTTGAAAAGCAAATGATAGTCCCACTAAGCCCAAACCAGATGGGATGGTGTATCGCTGCAGAATGCTGTGGTAGCCATGCAGGTTAAGTGTGCCTTGAATTCTAAATAAATCACAGACAGTGTCACCAGCAAAGCACTCCCGCACTATTACACCTCTTCCATGCTTCAAAGTGGGAACTACACATGCGGAGATCACAAAGACACGGCGGTTGGACCCTCAAATCTCAAATTTGGACTCATCAGACCAAGGGAGAGATCTCCACTGGTCTAATGTCCATTGCTCGTGTTTCTTGGCCCAAGCAAGTCTCTTCTTCTTATTGGTGTCCTTTAGTAGTGGTTTCTTTGCAGCAATTCGACCATGAAGGCCTGATTCACCCAGTCTCCTCTGAACAGTTGATGTTGAGATGTCTCCGTTACTTGAGCCCTGTGAATCATTTATTCTTTCCTCTGCAGCAGAGGTAACTCTAGGTCATGATGAGAGCCAGTCTCATCATAGCACTTGATGGTTTTTGCAACTGCACTTGAAGAAACTTTAAAAGTTCTTGAAATGTCAAAGTTCTTGACCTTCATGTCTTAAATTAATGATGGACTGTCATTCCTCTTTGTTTATTTGAGCTTTTCTTGCCATAATATGGACTTGGTCTTCTGTATACCACCCCTACCTTGTCACAACACAACTGATTGGCTCAAATGCATTAAGAAGGAAATACATTTAACAAATTAACTTTTAACAAGGCACACCTGTTAATTGAAATGCATTCCAGGTGACTACCTCATGAAGCTGGTTGAGAGAATGCCAATAGTGTGCAAAGGGAGGCTACTTTGAAGAATCTCAAATATAAAATATATTTTGATTCCTTTTTGATTATTACATGATTTCATATGTGTTATTTCATAGTTGTGATGTCTTCACTATTATTCTACAATGTAGAAAATAGTAAAAATAAAGAAAAACCCTGGAATGAGTAGGAGTGTCCTAACTTTTGACTGGTACTGTACATAAACTTGGAATCACTGGCCACTTTAATAATGGAACACTAGTCACTTTAATAAAGTTTAAATCATGTTTAAATACTGCTTTACTCATCTCATATGTATATACTGTATTTTAGTCAATGCCACTCCGACATTGCTTGATCTAATATTTATATATTTCTTAATTCCATTCTTTTACTTTTAGATTTGTGTATATTGTTGTGAATTGTTAGATGCTACTGCACTGTTGGAGCTAGGAACACAAGCATTTCACTACAAACACAATAACATCTGCTAAATATGTGTATGTGACCAATAAAATCTGATTTGATCTATACCCGGCGGTTTCAGAGGAAGGCCCTAAAATGTGTCTAAGACTCCAGCCACCCAAGTCTCCAGCCACCCAAGTCATAGACTGTTAAATGTTTGGTAATTTAGCAGACACTCTTATCCAGAGCAACTTAGAGTAGTGAGTTCATACATTTCATACTTATTTTTTCTCTCCGTACTGGTGGGACGTGAACCAACAACCCTGGCGTTGCGAGCCACACGGGATGTTCTCTCTGCTACCGTATGACAAGCAGTACGGATTCACCAAGTCTAGAACCAACAGGACCCTGAACAGCTTCTAGCCCCAAGCCATAATACTACTAAACAAGAAATATTCACCCGTTTAGAATGTTATATTGTTTTTGTGCATCTCTGAGCAATGTTCTGTCGATTCCCGGGGTCATTTAATGTTTTCATGTGTATCTGAGCTATTGCCGTTCAAGAAGGCAGACATTTGGCCGGTATAACATAGCATTGCGATAAAGCCACTTTAAACTACAGTGGAAGTTAATAGTAATACGACTTTTAGATTACGAAAATGTTGATCATACATGCAAGATTTCAATACTCGGCCGATGTCATTACGCAGGATGTTGTCTTCTCTTGAATGAACCATTGATCATCTTTTATTTAATATTCCTACCTCGAGCAATGTGTAATTTAACAGAGTTTTCTCCTATTTGTCTGCCTCTTCAGTCCAGGGTACATTGCATGGTGCTGTTGAGAATATCAGACTCCACTCTGCAAGGCACATCGATCTGCAGGTTGAACATGGTGAGAATGTAGATTCCTAAATTGATAGTGCAGTTTGTTTAGGCGATTTGACAGCTAACTAGCTACTTCACATGCTGATATTGACTTTGGTATTATTGTGTGTAGCGACGTTAGCTAGCCGATAGAGAGAGCGTTGCATTGCGACGTGGGTTTTGTAGTCGATTTGAGCTGCAACAGATTACTACAACGATTTTCACATGTTGCTACCAACCTTATTATATGACAAAATTAAACATTTGTTCACAAAAAATATTGTTCTCATGTGACAAATATGTGACAAATAAAATTTGATTTGATTCGTAAGCAAGCATTTCACGGTAAAGTCTACACCTGTTGTATTCGGCGCATGTGACAAATTAAATTATTTCAAAATCCACAGTACACACACACACTCTCTCTCTCTCTCTGTGTGTCGGAGGAAGATTGGAAACCCATTAGAATCACCGGTCAATTAGTGGGAGCGATGGATGGATTTTCCAGTCTAGTGTAGTTAAGCTCCCAGTAAACGAATGTTGTCTCATTACAGCAGTTTGACCCGTGTATGGTTTTAATGAGCTTGCCTTGCCCCAAGGCCTCCATTAACACTTTAGAAAATCAATGACTTCTCTATTGATGCTATACTGTACCAGGCTTAAACAATGTAAAAACGTTAGGTTACTGAGGGAACGAGGAGAGGGAGAAGGAGAGAGAGAGAAAGAGGGGGAAGAAGAGAGCAGTGGGAGAGAGAGGAAGGAAGGAAGGGAGGAATAGAAGAAGGAAGACCAAGGTGGTTGATGCAAACATGTTTGAGAAAAACAACAAGGACACGTCAATATGTCTGATTGTTTTGTTGCTACCCTGACATAATGATGCTTTAGATTCTACCCCAGGAGGGAATATGGAGAGCGATAACCTTTTTGGAGGACACACACATTCACACACACCAAACCAATCTCTGCCGTCAATTATATTTGCTTATGAGGGGTTCTGTGTTGCTCTAGGGAGCTGAGACAGGGAATGAACTTTATTCATACATGATGTAGGTTCCAGTGGGACCTAAGGTAATCATTAAGACCAATGTGACATTCCGAGAGTGTTTAGTGTGTGTTTGTGTGTGTGTGTGTGTGTGTGCGTGTGTGTACAGTATACAGTATGTTTGTGTTTGACTCTCCCTTAGGCAAGGTCACCTCCCACAACAGTCTTCTGAACCAAACCAAACCAAACACAGCCTGCATCTCTGGAGCCTCTAACCTCATTACCAGCCGAAGTCAACCCCACTGCATGGTGGGTAGTCTATGGACAGTTTTGGACCCATGGCGTAAACACAGTAACCCTGGTGCTCTGACAGAGGTCATGTCCCTGTGGAGCCAAACATCCTGATGCTAATTGTGGGGTTTATGATTGGATAAAGGCAATTAGCCAGGGTTATGATTGGCTAAACTCTATCAGCGAGGGTTAATGAGTATATTGTGTTCGTCCAATAGGCTTTGACCTCTGTGTTCGACCACCTAGACACAGCATGGAGAGAGGAGCCCTCAGGTCTTTATCAGATTAGTCTGGCCTGTGTGTGTTCTATAGTTCAACTCACCTAAGGTGTTAATGAATAACCACTAAATTTCTTCGACTTTTAGAGTGCAGTCATGTACTTTCTTATCCCTTCTGCCTGCTTTTTTGTTCGCTACCGTTTTCCGCTTAATCCTTCCATAGCGTTTAGCTTACTGTCTGCATTTCTCCATTGGTCCTATTCCTCTTTCCATTACTGAAAGGACAGCATTTTATTTTCTTCCATGAATAGTAAAACTGTCCCCATCCCCCCTGAACCAATCAGCTTCTTGATATGCCACACCTGTCAGGTGGATGGGTTATCTTGGCTCCGTTCATCTTTCCCTCGATCCGGACTAGTCTCCCAGTCACTGCCGCTGAAAAACAACCCCCAGCATGATGCTGCCACCACCATGCTTCACCGTAGGGATGGTGCCAGGTGTCCTCCAGACGTGACACTTGGCATTCAGGCCAAAGAGTCCAATCTTGGTTCATCAGACCAGAGAATCTTGTTTCTCATGGTCTGGGAGTCCTTTAGGTGCTTTTGGCAAACTCCAAGCAGGTTGTCATGTGCCTTTTACTGACGAGTGGATTCCATCTGGCCACTCTACCATAAAGGCTTGATTGGTGGAGTGCTGCAGAGATGGTTGTCCTTCTGGAAGGTTCTCCCATCTCCATAGAGGTACTCTGGAGCTCTGTCAGAGTGACCATCGGGTTTTTGGTCACCTCCCTGACCAAGGCCCTTATCCACCGATTGCTTAGTTTGGCCGGGCAGCCAGCTCTAGGAAGAGTCTTGGTGGTTCCAAACTTCTTCCATTTAAGAATTATTGAGGCCACTGTGTTCCTCAAAGTTTTGGTAAACTATACTATAATCTCCCACCATAATAATAGAGTCATGTGTTGCTTGTGAGCTCGATAGATTAATATATCATTTTTGAAGAAGTGTGGATCATCATCATTTGGACCATATAGATATGTTTATCGTCCAATAGCATATTTAAAATTATCCACCTTTCTTTCGGATCTGTTTGGATAGTTTGCACATTGGGATCAAAATAGTTTTTAATTCTCCCGAATGGCGCAGTTGTCTAAGGCACTGCATCGCAGTCCTAACTGTGCCATTAGAGATCCTGGTTCGTGTCCAGGCTCTGTTGCAGCCGGCCACGACCTGGAGACCAATAGGGCGGCGCAATATTGGCCCAGCGTCGTCTAGGTTAGGGGAGGGTTTGATCGACAGGGGTGTCCTTGTCCCATCACGCTGTAGCGACTCCTGTGGCAGGCCGGGCGCAAAGCATGCTGACACGGTCGCCAGGTGTACGGTGTTTCCTCCGACACATTGGTGCGGCTGGCTTCCGGGTTAAGCCGGCATCGTGTCAAGAAGAAGTGCGGCTTGACTGGGTTGTGTTTCCTAGGACGCACAGCTCTCGACCTTCGCCTCTTCCAAGTCCGTACAGCGATGAGACAAGACTGTAACTACCAATTGGATACCACAAAATTGGGGAGACATTTTTATTTTTTATTTGTATCATCCCCCCTTTTAAGTTTCTTTGCCCATGACAAAAAATGTATTTCTCCCTCCCAGTCCTTTTTCCACAACCTCATCTGTAATTGTAGAGTGAGTTTCCTGTAAACAATAAATGTTATATTCCTTCTCTTTTAGCCAGGTATAGACTGATCGTCTTTTTTTATAATCTGCTAAACCATTACAATTATAACTAGCTATACTTATTTCACCAGTTACCATAATGAGATACAAGTCTAAATTATACTTACCATAAAAAGGATTACAATAATGAGATGTATCCACTAATCCAAAGAAAGGATAGACGGGAGCTAGACAGCCTGACGTGCCGCTTTGTGGACAACGACTCCCATTGTTAGGTCAGAGAGACATGTATCTAGTCAGTATATCCATCATCTTTAGCTGTCCCCAAAGGAGAACCCTTTTTGGTTCCAGGTAGTATCCTCTTGGGTTCCATGTGGAAACCTCTGTGGAAAGGATCCTACAGTACATGGAAACCAAAAGGGTTCTACCTGGAACCAAAAATAGCGATAAAAAAATAGAACCATTGTAGGTTCTAGATAGCACCTTTTTTTCTAAGAGTGTAGACTGTAACAGTTGGACTGATAGTGTAAGTGTAAAGTCTGTTTAGACTAACAGTAAAAGTCTTCTCTCAGCGTAAAGTGTGTATATTGTAACAGTACGGTGACTGTATATCCCAGCAGATGCCAGGTCTAGATCATTTGCTGAGCCCAGAGAGCCAGCCTGCCTCAGTTAACAGGTCATTAACAACATCAGTCATACTACAAAAAGAACAACCAAGGGAGGGGAGAGAGGGAACGATAAAAGGAGGGAGGCCAGATGACAACTATTCTCTCTTTATCTGAGTAAAAGTTGAGCTGGATCATGGACTACCCTATTGCTCGTGACAACGTGTCTTGCTTTCCTAACCTCTCCTCCAGCTCCTGTCATGGTAGACTGCATGCCCTGGCTGACACCAGAATCCCCAGTCGTTAATAGGGTCAACTTCCTGATCTGTGTGTGTCTTTAATAGGGTCGTAGTGACATCCTGATCCCCTTGTTTCTCTCTAATTGTAATCTGGAAAGCCAATGATCTGTATGAAGGACAGTTAAACCAGCTCTGAACCGACCCTGTTACAATCAATACTCATTTACCTCCTCCTCTCTTCTCTTTCACCATCCTCCTCCTTTCCTCCTCTCTTTCTCTCCAGTAATTAATGAGAAGAATAGAACTATTTCTCCACTGACAATTTATGTCCATCTCCATCCCACTGCTGCTTAAGAGCTTTATTGGAGAACAGACACGCACAAACACACACTGCCCTGAGCTGGTGCTGTGATAAGGGCGAAGAGAGAGAGAGAGAGAGAGAATGAAAGAAAGAAAGAGGCCTAACACTGTGTGATGAGGTGAATTAGGTTGTGATTCTGTCAGCTGCTACATGTGGAATTAAAGGACAAATTGTATTCATTAGGAAATAGCTGTTATTCACAACAGGATTCCTCATCTAGAGGAATGAAAGAGAGAAAAACCCTTGATGGTTCCCTGACCCTCCCTCCTCTTATTTCCTCTCCTCTAAGCTCCTCTACTCTCCTCTACTCTCCTCTCCTCTCTTCTCTTCTCCTCTCCTCTACTTTAAGCTCCTCTACTCCTCTCCTCTCTTCTCCTCTCCTCT
>NC_036839.1:31554893-31577056 GCF_002910315.2 Salvelinus sp. IW2-2015
CCTCTCCTCAAGCTCCTCTCCTCTACTCTAAGCTCCTCTCATCTAAGCTTCCTCTCCTCTCCCTCTCCTCTCCTCTCCTCTCCTCTCCCTCTCCTCTCCTCTTCCTCTCCTCTACTCTAAGCTCCTCTCCTCTAAGCTCCTCTCCTCTACACTACTCTAAGCTCCTCGCCTCTCCTCTACTCTAAGCTCCTCTCCTCTAAGCTCCCTCCTCTACTCTAAGCTGCTCTACTCTCTTCTCCTCTAAGCTCCCGCCTCTCCTCTACACTAAGCTCCTCTCCTCTACTCTAAGCTCCTCTCCTATCCGCTACCTCTCCTCTCCTCTACACTACTCTGAGCTCCTCTCCTCTACTCTAAGCTCTCTACTCTAAGCTCCTCTCCTCTACACTACTCTAAGCTCCTCTCCTCTACACTACCCTAAGCACCTCTCCTATCCGCTACTCTCATCTCTTCTCCTCTCCTCTCCACTACTCTCCTCTCCTCTACACTACTCTAAGCTCCTCTCCTCTACACTACTCTAAGCTCCTCTCCTCTACACTACTCTAAGCTCCTCTCCTCTACACTACTCTAAGCTCTCCTTCCTCTCCTCTACACTACTCTAAGCTCCTCTCCTCTAAGCTCATCTCCTCTCCTCTACACTACTCTAAGCTCCTCTCCTCTCCTTTACTCTAAGCTCCTCCCTCTACTCTAAGTTCCTCTCCTCTCCTCTACACTACTCTAAGCTCCTCTCCTCTACACTACTCTAAGCTCCTCTCCTCTACTCTAAGCTCCTCTCCTCTACTCTAAGTTCCTCTCCTCTCCTCTACACTACTCTAAGCTCCTCTCCTCTACACTACTCTAAGCTCCTCCTCTACTCTAAGCTCCTCTCCTCTACTCTAAGCTCCTCACTCTAAGCTCCTCTACACTACTCTAAGCTCCTCTCCTCTACTCTAAGCCCTCTACTCTAAGCTCCTCTACTCTAAGCTCCTCTACTCTAAGCTCCTCTACTCTAAGCTCCTCTCTTCTCCTCTCCTCTACTCTAAGGTCCTCTCCTCTACACTAAGCTCCTCTCCTCTCCTCTACACTACTTTCCTCTCCTCTCCTCTACCACTCCTCTACTCTAAGCTCCTCTACTCTAAGCTCCTCTACTCTAAGCTCCTCTACTCTAAGCTCCTCTACTCTAAGCTCCTCTCTTCTCCTCTCCTCTACTCTAAGCTCCTCTCCTCTACTCTAAGCTCCTCTCCTCTTCCTCTACACTACTTTCCTCTCCTCTCCTCTCCTCTACACTAAGCTCCTCTTCCTCTCCTCCTACACTACTTTCCTCTCCTCTCCTCTACACTACTCTAAGCTCCTCTCCTCTACACTAAGCTCCTCTCCTCTCCTCTCCTCTACACTACTTTCCCTCCTCTCCTCTACACTCCTCAAGCTCCTCTCCTCTACTCTAAGCTCCTCTCCTCTCCTCTACACTACTTTCCTCTCCTCTCCTCTCCTCTCCTCTACACTAAGCTCCTCTCCTCTCCTCTCCTCTACATTCCGCTCCTCTCCTCTCTGAGGGGTTCAGCTGAACAGCAGGAGTGCTGGGAAGGAAGGGAAGTAGCAACAGTATTAATAGCAGGTCTGTTAAACAATGGAACATGAGCTCTTCAAAACACTACGCAGCACAGTATCAACAGTATAAATAGCTAGATAGCTGGCCCGCTCTGCCACTCTGCTATCTCACTCTGTGTGATGAAGTGTTGGGTAACAGTCTCTCTCTCTGTCTCGCTCTGCCTCATCTCACTCTGTGTACTGAGTGTTGGGTAACAGTCTCTCTCTCTGCCTCATCTCACTCTGTGTGATGAAGTGTTGGTAACGACAGCTGATCATCCTCGCAGTAGCAGACCACGTGTAACAACACCTGCACAGGATCGGTACATCCGAACATCACACCTGCGGGACAGGTACAGGATGGGAACAACAACTGCCCGAGTTACACCAGGAACACACAATCCCTCCATCAGTGCTCAGACTGTCTGCAATAGGCTGAGAGAGGCAGGACTGAGGGCTTGTAGGCCTGTTGTAAGGCAGATCCTCACCAGACATCACCGGCAACAACCATCGCCTATTGGCACAAACCCACCGTTGCTGGACCAGACAGGACTGGCAAAAAGTGCACTTCACTGACGAGTCACGGTTTTGTCTCACCAGGGGTGATGGTCGGATTCACGTTTATCGTCGAAGGAATGAGCGTTACACCGAGCGGGATCGATTTATTTGAAGGTGGAGAGTCCGTCGTGGTCTGGGGCGGTGTGTCACAGCATCATCGGACTGAGCTTGTTGTCATTGCAGGCAATCTCAACACTGTGCGTTACAGGAAGACATCCTCCTCCCTCATGTGATAACCTTCCTGCAGGCTCATCCTGACATGACCCCCCAGCATGACAATGCCACCAGCCATACTGCTCGTTCTGTGCGTGATTTCCTGCAAGTCAGGAATGTCAGTGTTCTGTCATGGCCAGCGAAGAGCCCGGATCTCAACAGTACAGTCCATGAGGAGGAGATGCACTGCAGTACTTAATGCATCTGGTGGCTACACCAGATACTGACTGCTACTTTTGATTTGACCCCCCCTTTGTTCAGGGACACCAATTCTGTTGGTCACATGTCTGTGGAACTTGTTCAGTTTATGTCTCAGTTGTTGAATTTTGTTATGTTCATACAAATATTTATACATGTTAAGTTTGCTGAAAATAAACGCAGTTGACAGTGAGAGGACGTTTATTTTTTTGCTGAGTTTGTAATCGCTAAAAATGAAAGTCCTTGAGAGGGATTATACTAATTACAGTATTGCACCAACATCCACATGGACTCATATCTCTTTCTCTCTTTCTCTCCTTCCTCCACCCAGTTCCTCTTTATAAAGCGTATATTAGCTGTGTGACTTTGACCCCAGCCCATTAGGTCTACCTCAGGCTGCTGTTGTCCATGTTAATGTATTGCCGGTAAATAGGTACTGCTCTACTCTGCATGCAGATAAACACACAGGTTCACTGCAACATCTTACCTCCCTCTCCACAGCCCAGCTGCTCCTCTCAACCTCTCTCACCCCACACACCCCTCTCCCCCTCTGCCCTTTGACCCACATCTGCCACAGCAGGGGCACCAACAGGGTTATAGAGGGTTAGAAAGGGGCATGAGCAACAGATGCCCATGCCCACACCGCCCAGACCCTTCCAAACTGCCCCTAGAGAAAAAACAAACCTGCTGATCGTACCTCACACATATACTAACTAACAACCTGTTAACTCACAGCTAGACATCAGGCACTCTCTTCTGTATTTCAAATCAAATCAAATCAAAGTGTATTGGTCACATACACAGTTTAGCAGATGTTATAGCGGGTGCAGTGAAATGCTCGAGTTACTAGCTCCTAACAGTGCAGTAAAAATGGCAGACAAGTACACCAATAATAATCATAAAATATGCCAGGACAGTTACATTAAAAAACCTAAATAATACTGGAACAGTAATCGAAATGCAATCTATGCGTATATACACCAAACAGTTCGACTAAGAATGATATGTAAAACTGTATATACACTGAGTGTACAAAACATTAGGAACACCTGCTCTTTCCATGACATAGACTGACCAGGTGAATCCAGGTCTAAGCTATGATCCCTTATTGATGTCACTTGTTAAATCCACTAAATCCACAGTGTAGATGAAGGGGAGGAGACAGGTTAAAGAAGGATTTTAAGCCTTGAGACAATTGACATGGATAGTGTATTTGTGCCACTCTGAGGGTGAATGGGCATAACAAAATATTTTTGTTCCTTTGAACGGGGTATGGTGCCAGGTGCACCGGTTTTTCACACTCAACAGTTTCTCGAGTGTCTCAAGAATGGTCCACCACCCAAAGGACATCTAGCCAACTTGACACAACTGCGGGAAGCATTGGAGTCAACATGGGCCAGCATTCCTGTGGAACGCTTTGGACACCTTGCAGAGTCCATGCCCCGACAAATGTAGGCTTTTCTGAGGGCAAAAGCGCGTGCAACTCAATATTAGGAAGGCGTTTTTAATGTTTTGTACACTCAGTGTATATTACAGTGAGCTATGTCAAGAATCAGTATATAAATATACGTATGTGTATAAAAAGTGTTACAAAATTGTAATGCGCAGTAGTAGATATAATTAGAATGTGAAGAATACATTATGTTAATACACAGTATAAAAGAAACAGTCCAGTGTTTAATGTCTCTATATACATGGAACAGCTGCGTTGGCTTTGTGTGTTTGTGTGTTTGTGAGTATGTGCGTATGCATGTGTGTGAATGTACAGTTGAAGTCGGAAGTTTACATACACTTAGGTTGAACCACTCCATAAATTGCTTGTTAACAAACTATAGTTTTGGCAAGTCGGAAAGACATCTACTTTGTGCATGACACAAGTCATTTTTCAAACAATTGTTTACCTACAGATTATTTCACTTATAATTCACTGTATCACAATTCCAGTGGGTCAGAAGTACACTAAGTTGACAGTGCCTTTAAACAGCTTGGAAAATTCCAGAAAATTATGTCATGGCTTTAGAAGCTTCTGATAGGCTAATTGACATAATTTGAGTCAATTGGAGGTTTCCTTGTGGATGTATTTCAAGGCCTACCTTCAAACTCAGTGCCTCTTTGCTTGACATCATGGGAAAATCAAAAGAAATCAGCCAAGACATCAGAAAAACAATTGTAGACCTCCATATATCTGGTTCATCCTTGGGAGCAATTTCCAAACGCCTGAAGGTACCACGTTCATCTGTACAAACAATAGTACGCAAGTATAAACACCATGGGATCACGCAGCCGTCCTACCGCTCAGGAAGGAGACGAGTTCTGTCTCCTAGAGATGAATGTACTTTGGTGTGAAAAGTGCAAATCAATCCCAGAACAACAGTAAAGGACCTTGTGAAGATGCTGGAGGAAACAGGTACAAAAGTATCTATATATATTTGTGGGCAGAACTAAAAAAGCGTGTGCGAGCAAGGAGGCCTACAAACCTGACTCAGTTACACTAGCTCTGTCAGGAGGAATGGGCCAAAATTCACCCAACTTATTGTGGGAAGCTTGAGGAAGGCTACCCGAAACGTATGACCCAAGTTAAACAATTTAAAGGCAATGCTACCAAATACTAATTGAGTGTATGTAAACTTCTGATCCACTGGGAATGTGATGGAAGAAATAAAAGCAGAAATAAATAATTCTCTCTACTATTATTCAGACATTTCACATTCTTAAAATAAAGTGGTGATCCTAACTGACCTAAGACAGGGAATTTTTACTTGGAGTAAATGTCAGGAATTGTGAAAAACTGAGTTTAAATGTATTTAGCTAAAGTGTATGTAAACTTCTGACTTCAACTGTATATGTGAGTACAGGAGTCTGCGTGTGTATGAGGTGTGTGTGTGTGTGTGTGTGAGAGAGAGAGAGTCTATCTGTCTCTTACTACAGGAGTACTACTGTACTTACTGCTCTGACTTACCACAGGAGTACTACTTACTACTCTGACTTACTACAGGAGTACTACTTACTACTCTGACTTACTACAGGAGTACTACTTACTACTCTGCCTTACTACAGGAGTACTACTTACTACTCTGACTTACTACAGGAGTACTACTTACTACTCTGACTTACTACAGGAGTACTACTTAATACTCTGACTGTCACGACTTCCGCTGAAGTCGGTCCCTCTCCTTGTTCGGGCGCCGTTCGGCGGTCGACGTCACCGGCCTTCTAGCCATCGCCGATCCACTTTTCATTTTCCATTTGTTTTGTCTTTGTCTCACACACCTGGTTTCAATTCCCCAATTACTTGTTCATTATTTAACCCTCTGTTCCCCCATGTTTGTTTGTGAGTAATTGTTTATTGTATTGCGGTCCGTATTTGTGGCCTTGTATTTTTACGACGTGTATTGTTATATTATTGAGTAAAATTGCTTTCATTACTCATATCTGCTGTCCTGCACCTGACTCATCTCACCAGCTACACACAGACGCATTACACTGACTTACTACAGTAGTACTACTTACTACTCTGACTTACTACACGAGTACTACTTACTATTCTGACTTACTACAGGAGAGCGTGGTGGCCAGTATTTGTCTACTGTAGCTAGGATATAAGAGAACTAATCATCATCTCATAACTGATTTCTGTTGGTTGTTCTATGAAGTTCAGCTCCAGGCAGCACATTTGTCTCTCCAGAAAGACAAGTATTATATATCACTAGATAGATATCACATCATCAGTAGACATCACTTCTGACTAGAACGAAGTGAGATGATTTCACACATCGATTTCACACACAAACTCTATGATGAGTAGACATTCTATCAAAACTAACCAAACGGTTCTATCCCAGACAAGAACATTGTTCCTCAAAGTAGATGTCTGTGAGTGAGTGTCAGACTGAGCTAAATCACATTCTACAGGCAGCATGAGGAGAATATTGAATAGCCTACATACTCTTTATGTGTTCCATCTCTCTCTATCTCTGCCTGGTTCTCCCTCTCTTCTCCCTTCCTCTGTCTCAATCTCTCCCTCATCTGTTTCTTTCCCTTCCTCCATCTCTCCCTCAACTCTTCCCTCCCTCCCGCTCTGTTTTCCTGGCGGTAGTGTGGCAGCGGTGGTGGGCTATGATCCAATCACCATCTGGCTGCAGCAATCACTCTGTTCTGATTGGTTTTATAATCCAGACAGGATCTCTGATGGACAATCACCCAGCCAGGCAGCAAGCTGCCACAGCAAGCCCTGTCACACATACACACGCACGTGCGCACACATGTACACACACACCTATCTCTCCATCTCTCTCTCTCACTGTCTCTCTAATAACAGGGGAGGTTCCTGTTGAGTCTGTGTGTGTCTCTCAACCTGTCTGATTGACCACCCCGGCCAGAGAACAGAGTGATGAAAGAAGAAGAGAGAAGAGGGTTGATTCAGGTTCAGGCGTGTAGAGGTCTGATGATGAACTAGCTGGGTTATCACAGCACAGCAGATCCCAATAGATCACTTCAGAGATGAACTGTATGGATGGAGGTCATCAGAGTACAGAGCTGGAGTCATAGTAACACTATAAGGCTATATGGACTGGAACTATATAGACATGGTCATAGCCAGTTGGTCCACAGCAGTGGTATTCAAACTCAATAAAATTGCATTTTTCTAAATATCTTTCACAACAACATTTGCATATTGTCCCATACAATAATCTGTACTCATAATGTTTTGTTGGGGTCACGACCCCGACATAGAATATAACTGTTACACATGTTTTCAGTGTGATTATAAAAGTACAATAGAAACTGATGTAAGACACTAGTTTGGATCAGTAGTTAAGTGTAGCATACACTGCACAAGCTAGAACAGCTCCCCACAAGCTTACAGTGCACAGAATACCAGAGAGAGAAACTAGGAACATATGGTTGATGATATTTCACACATAAACACACATCCAGCAGCCCAAACTCAGTCTTCAGTAAGCTGTGATTTAGCTTAGTGACACAGCAATTTTCTCAACATAATATCCCAGCTCAGTCTCACTAGGCCAGATCACATGCAAACTAAAGGCACACATTATTATTAGGTTTTATTTCACACACCCCACGAGTGACCATGTCCTGAGACTGAGTTGAGAGAGGAATGGTAAATGTTATATAAAACACCTGTCTCCGGATTTCATCTTCAAACTAAGGGCAACCATTGCATCCATGACAGAGAGGGAGAAGCGTCCATCCAGGTATACGGGTAAAATAGTCTAGCTAGCTACATTTTCAGATATTACACGTTTCTAATTTTGTCAGAAAGTCATTTTCATTTGAAGTTAAAGTGTACTGTTAGCTAGCTAATGTTAGCTGGATGGCTAGATAGCTAACTTTATGTGTATGATCTATTTAGTAATATTATTCGTATCTCAGAGACATTTGCATTGCTCATTATAGCCTAATGTTAGCTAGCTAACATTGAACCTGGTTGATTAGCTACCTGCAGATTCATATAGGGTAGTAACGTTATGAGTTGGGATTATGGTTCATTGTTTAACTTGCTAGCTACGTGTCTAAACAAAAGACTCCACTATGCAAGTAACTATTTCAATAGAATGTTTATGATGTCACTGCGATAACTGTCGATAGACGTAGCTGGTAAATTTGCCAGAGTGCAGAGTAACTGACGAATTTACGAATGCTCAACACCCTGTCACGCCCTGACCATAGAGAGCCCTTGTTTCTCTATGGTGTAGTAGGTCAGGGCGTGACTAGGGGGTATTCCAGTTTATAATGTCTATGTTGTGTTCTAGTTTATATTTTTCTATGTTGGTGTTGTGTATGATTCCCAATTAGAGGCAGCTGGTAATCGTTGTCTCTAATTGGGGATCATATTTAAGTAGATATTTCTCCCACCTGTGTTTGTGGGATATTGTTTTGTGTTTGTGCATGTGCACCACGTAGTCATGTTTCGTTGTTCGTTTGTTGATATATTTTGTTTTGCTTAAGTTTCACTTTGGAATAAAGATGTGGAACTCTACATCCGCTGCGCCTTGGTCCCGTTCTTACGACAACCGTGACACACCATTGAATATGGCCGGTGTCTGTAAACGTTGGCAAAAAATAATCATTAAATTGTTGCCAGCAGCACAGTTTCAGTCACCAACGCTCTGGATGACATAAAAACAGCCTAACCAGCTCTGCTAGGTAGAGTAAAATGATCAGAGTGAGCTGTTCACTCATTTGTGTCTGGAAGTAGCTAGCAAGCTAGCCAACGTAAGCCGGCTAGCTTGGGTGCTTGACTGCTGTTGTGAGGTCAGAACGCTTGGATCAACCCTACTCCTCGGCCAGTGCATCCAGTGTGCGCTCCGAACGCTCTGAGAGCGAAACGCTCTGAATTTCCAAATTGACAATCTGACAACACTCTGAGTTTACGAACGCCCAGAGCGCACTCTGGCATTCCAGATTAAATTTACGAACACACCCATAGTATAAACCAGCCTTTAGTCTTGAAATCTTTGGTTGTTTAGTACATAGCCTCGCATGTGAATCCTTAAAGCGATGGGTGGGGCTAAAGCTTAAGAGGGTGTGAACAATGCTGAATGGGTGTAGACAAAGAAGAGCTCTCCAGTAGCTGTCAAAATATTCAAGGGACATTTTCTCAAAATAAAGTTTATCAACTTTCAAAGCAGAATGACTTTCCCATTGTTACTCAACTGTAGTGAATGATATACAATTTTCTAGCTCTGAGTCTACTTTCATCCAATGTAAAAAACACAATTTAAAATGTTGCTACATAATACCGAATCGACCCGGTCGGTCACAAATACAAACAGATAATTTGGTTCTGTGGGAGGTTGAATTAACCATCTTTGAGTAGTGTTTACTGCCCTAGGTCAATTCCTGGTTTAGAGTTAAGAAGTGAGAGAGAACAAAGCAACTGAGAGTTTGGATTTGTTAGAGGTAGAGACAGAGTGGGAGGGGGGGAAGGAGAGAGGGAGCGTATATGTGATGAGAGGAAATGTATTTTAGAGCTTCCCTCTGGCACCTTCCTGCTCAGTTTAGCCAGCAATACCTCTGACAGAAGTGTGTGTGTGTGAGAGCAGAGACAGGTGTGTCTCAAAAGGTCGCTCTTCTCTTTTTGCAGCAGCTCAGAGGAAACACAGAGTAATGATCTCTCTATTCGTCTTAATTACCACTGTAATGACTGACCACGAGAATCCAAATAGGTCAGATCAGGTTTGCAATGAATAATCAGTTCCCCTCTTCTCACCTGCAGAGGGGGGGGAGGAGGTGACTGGTGAGGATTAACAACTCATGTCCTGTTGTAAATCAAGAAGAGAAGATTCAGGTCTTCCTCTCCAATATTCACCAAAGGAATGTCCTTTGTTTCAAGATACTTTAACACGTTCAAAAGTGAAAACTGGAACAATATTTCTAACATAGAACGTGGGGAATGGTCAGAGGCGATCTATAGAACACTAATGTCATTTTATTTGTTATTTTGTGATGTCATTACAAATATTATAAAGGAAATACTGTAACTTGGAAAGTATACCCAATACATGTATGAAGTGTCCATCCTATGCGTTGTGCATGTAATATGAAAAATTATTAAAGTGTTTTTGTTAAGAGAGGGATGTGATTTGAGGAGCTATAAGAGATAATTGCTTTACATAAACTTTGAAAGTAACAAGTCACACCCCCAAGTGAGGTCAGAGAGCGTGTCAGCCTGACGGAACTGCCCCTTTCGAACTACCTGCATAAATGGTGGGTAAAGAAATTAACATATCAGACCAGAAAAGCGTCAAGCTGCAGCTGGACGTTTAAAGTGGTCTGAACTTTGAATCTCAACAGGAGGTAGAGACGATAAACTCACCTCCCGGACAATCACTGGTACAGCTGATTAGCTGTCCTAAGTAAAGTATCTTCAAAAGATAATTTATGTAGGACAATCCTACTACTCTGCTCAAACCATTGTATTACGCTACTCTCATCACCCCACTGGGGACCATCGACCCGGCTGGCTAGCCTATCTTCAAAGAAGCTTCTTCAGGAGCGAATGTAAGGAAAATCAACTCTGTAGTTCGGTTCAGGACTACATGACAAGTCACCGGATACCGGACAACTACAGAGAAGGAAAAAAGTATGAGACTTGTTGGAACCATTTTGGACAATCAGAGCCTTGCAAGCGTGCCGCGAAAAGGCCCAACTCCCTTTCCAAGGCGGCCCTATCCACCGAGAGAGATCCGGTGAACCAAGACATTTCACGTAAATACATTCACGATTTCTTACTCAAAGAGGTCGGCGGTTCGTGTGGAAGGTATATGATTACTGTAAGTGAGAGTAGTTTCTGTCTTTGTCCCTCTCTACCGCACTTAACGTATTAAGTGTGTATGTATATTCTGTGTTACCATTTAATTAGCTAGTAAAAAAATCATTAAATCAATTTGTGTGGTACTGAATCATAAGTAAGGTTCAGGTTTTTGCGGATGCAAGGAGGTTACGACAGTTCAGAATGATGATATGATACGAGGTTATGATTAATAAGTTGACTGTTTATAGATGTGATAGGTAAAGACCTAGTTTAATTCGGGAGATGGTAACTCTTTAAAGAACCGCTCTCATGGCACCCAGATCCTGTCTCATCATTACGCACACCTGCCACCATCGTTACGCGCACCTGCGCCTCATGATACTGACCTGGACTCCATCACCTTCCTTATTACCTCCCCTATATGTGTCACTCCCCTTGGTTCTTTCCTCAGGCCTTATTGACTCTGTTTCATGTTTGTACGCTTTCATGTTTCTTGTTTTGTACTATGTTCTATTTATTATTACATTTGCAATCCCTGTACTTCCCAACTTCCAGTGTTCACGCTACACTCTCTCTCTCTTTAGTTCTCAGAGCTCTGAATGTTGCCAAAACAACATGCACACGCTTAATTTCCCCACGCTGTAGATCTAGTGAGTATTGGTCTCTCCATCTCTCCATAGCGTGGAGCCAACATAACAGCAGGGGAAATCAACAGTACCATAATGTAATTTCTAAAGATTTGCCTTTTTGGGGGGGGGAAATGTTGGTAAATTGATAGTCAAAGTAATATCATCGACTCACACTGCCAGATTCTCCCTAACACACAAGTTAGTTGACACACTGTGTTGATGTTCAGCCAAGACCGTTTTGAGGCCTAGGCTTCCTCTCTGTCTTTAGGAGGAGGAGCCTGCAGTGAGCAAGTGAATGGAGGGGTGGAATGGAAGGAAAGAAAGGGAGGGAGAGGAGAAGAGGTGAAAAGGGAGGATGGATACAGAGGGAGTGGAGAAAATGTGGAGATGGAGTGACAGGAGGGGAGAGACAGAGGAAGGTGAAGAAACGGAGGGATTTTCTCTCTGCTGACAATGGTCTGGCTCTCAGTAAATCCCAGGATGTGGCTGTCTACAGAAGCCCAAATCCCCTGGCTCACACACACACGCAGGCGCATGCACGCACACACACCAGCGCTAGCCCGTCTGCTCCCGTCTGCTCCTGCAGGTACTGTAAGGCTTTGGTTGACTGCCTCAGTGGGCTAAATCTAAGCCACAGAAAGACTCTATCAAGGCAGAGAGCTGTGAGAGCACAGACCCTGATCTAACCACATTCATCTGACATCACTGTAATAGGTTGGAGGGTGACTTTTTGCTCTGTCACACACACACACACACACACACACACACACACACACACACACACACACACACACACACACACACACACACACACACACACACACACACACACACACACACACACTGTCCCAGAGGTCAGCAGGATAGTTCTGAATGAGGAAGCATGTCCCCTTCACCTCTTGTCAATGACTCCATGGCCTGTTGCCTGCTACGCTCCACTGCAATATAGTCACACACACCTCACCTCATACACCTATCTATCTTCTGCTCCATCTTTCCCACTGCTGCACCCCATACACACATTTCTCTATCCTTCTTTCCCTCTATCTCCATCCCTTTTCCCCACCACTGCATCCCAATCACAGCTCTATGTCCCTCTCCTCTCTCCTTCTCCCTTTATCCTCTCTCTCTCCTCTCTCTATCCTCTCTCCTTCTTTCTCTATCATATCTCCTTCTCTCTCTCTTCTCTCTCCTCCTCTCTCTCTATCCTAACTCATTCTCTCTCTATCCTCTATCCTCTCACCTTCTCTCTCTCTATCCTCTCTCCTTCTCTCTTTCTATCCTCTCTCCTCTCTATCTTCTCTCTATCATTTCCCCTTCTCTCTCTCTATCCTCTCTCCTTCTCCCTCTCTATCCTCTCTCATTCTCTCTCTATCCTCTCTCTGGCTCTCTCTCTATCCTCTCTCCTCCCTCTCTATCCTCTCTCTCTATCCTCGCTCATTCTCTCTCTATCCTCTCTCTGGCTCTCTCTCTATCCTCTCTCCTCCATCTCTATCCTCTCTCCTCTATCACCATCCTCTCTCCTCCTCTCTCTATCCTCTCTCCTTCGCTCACTATCTATCCTCTCTCCTCTCTCTCTATCCCCTCTCCTTCTCTCTCTCTATCATTGGTGTTGCTCTGTGCTTTCCTCTGTCTATTTTCCTACTAGGTTCAGTGTTCTAATTCGACACCTCTCTCCGTTTTTGAAGTTAGTGTTTTATTAAGAGTAGAGACTAGAAAATAGGCAAGGAAAGCAGCACAGCCCTCAGATCAGGTCTATGACTTCAGATGACAGCAGGTGTGTAACAGATCTCTCTCTAGTCAGATTACTCACCGTGTAAGCAGAATCATCGTGTTGAAACTATAGAGTGTAACTCTACAGGGAGAATACATTTCATATTCTCATGTCTCTCTCTCACCAACCGCACCTCCAGAGCAGGATAAATGAAGTGAGACCACAAGTTTGAGGGCAAAGTGAACGTCTGTGTGTGTGAATGTTTGAGTGTGTGTGTTTGTGTGTCTATGTGTGTGTGTCCTACATTCTCAGCAGCAGTCATCCGTCAGGCTGGGGAATGAGATTTAGCTCTCCATGGGTGCTGGGACCTTCGACAGACACACACACACACACACACACACACACACAGCCTGTCCGCCTATACCCAGGCAGAGAGACAGATGGTAAAAAGGTCAGGGCCGTAATGCAGGCGTGAGAGCGAGCGGTGGACAGCCTGATAGATGGGCTTTCTCCGTGAGCGGTTGGGCAAGAGACACACACACACACACTCACAGGGTGATAGATGTGTTTTGTGCGTGAGTGGCTGTGTGCTTCATTCAGACAGCAGACAGCCAATAGGGCAGTAATGACACTCCTCTGTGCTGGGTCTGAATCCTGTTCCAGGTGAGGCAGAGTGGCATCCCTGGCCAGCAGCACCAACAACTGACCGTCACTGTATCAGGGTAGGATACAGGTCAAGCAAATGCAACATTTAGGAACATGATTTATTTATTTAAGGTGTCATAATCAGGAGCACTGATGCTTGGGTCTCCACATGACACCTTTTCACTGTCCTCTACATCAGGGTTTCCCAAACTCTGTCCTGCCCCCCCCCCCCCCAGTTGCACATTTAGTTTTTTCCCTAACACTACACAGCTGATTCAAATAACCACCTCATCATCAAGCTTTGATTATTTGAATCAGCTGTGTAGTGCTAGGGAAAAAAACTAAATGTGCAACCGGGGGGAGGGGGGGGGGTGGGGGGGGGGGGCAGGACAGAGTTTGGGAAACCCTACTGTACCTGGCCTGCTGAGGTTGCTGAAGAGCTTGACCTAACGGTTTCTGTGATGATGGTCTCCATGTTTGTGCGTCACACAAACAACCAAACACAACAGCCACAACTAATATGTTAGTACTCCATAATATAGCCATTTTCACAAACATTACTCCCACAAGCATTATTTTTGCCCGAGTTGTTTTTATTCTGAGTTTTGTTCATTTGTGAATTCCCCCACCCAATCATTAGGAGTGGAACAGCCCTGCAGCCTTGTGGTATTACAGAAACTCTATTCTCAGGAGAGTGGACAGAAATAGATTGTATAGAATGTACGATTCCACATTGTATATGGTAGCACCATTAAAGTAAGCAAGAACTCATTGTATTTTCCATCACATCTTTTTCTATGGATGATCTCTCTGTGCCATTGTTTATGTTTTTTTCCGACTCCACTAAAAGGAATCAGGAATCAATTGAATTTATTGACTTGGAAAATATATTGAACTGAAACCCTTAAGATCATTTTTTTTAAAGAAGAGTCAGCATTTAGCAACTACCTATTTGATAATTTGGTTCCATAAACAACAATAGCATTAGGGTATGAATTCTGATCAGTCATTTCACTTGAAAGGCTGAGTGCAACAATTCAGCTTTATCTGACTGAGTATTAAGTGTAGGACTTGGTTGTGTAAGGAAATACAATCCCTTCTCTCAAAACAATCTCTACTGGGTCATCCAAAGATATTGGGGGTCAAAGTTCTTGTCAGACTATATGAAGTTAAAATATCTGTTTCATTCAAAAAATGTATTTAATGTACGCATTTGGGGTAAACATGTATGTGTATTTTGGATTTATTAACTCCCTATATAGAGTTTTATGATTTGTTTTTGTGGTGGGCGATAGGATTAGTGTACATTTTACAACAAGAAGCATCTCTACGTGACAAAATACTGACCACAAGAGATCTTCAGACAAACATTAACCTGATGTTTCTTATCATATGACATTGCAATATGAAAGTTCAGAGTCTACTGAGTCATCAGTGCGTCACCCATACGTATTTTCATTGCCACTTGTTTTCCAACACATCATCTCATGACTAATGTAATTCATTCATTTCTATTGACATCTGAATCAAGTCTACATTTAGTCCATATTTAATCAATCTCTAATTTCACCCCTAATCTGGAAGACAGTGATCAGATAGCGGTCAGACCCGAATGACATACTTGAAATACAAATAAGTGAATAATAATCAGCTTTTACCTATCAACCAATTCTTCAGCCATTCCATCCCCTATAGATGAAGTAACACCGTAGAATTACAGAGTTCCCAGACACAGATTTAGCCCTGGAGTAAAACACATTTTCAAAGCATTCTATATTTAAAGCCCTTTTAGTGCAGGACTAGGCTTAATATGTGTCTGGGAAACTGTCCCATAATGTCAAATGCTATTATGATGACACTAAAATGGATGGTGTCAGCAGGTCATCTGGGTCCCCATAACGTGTCCCCAGAGTACTGAGGATGTGATGTGGCAGTCGATGTGACAAGAGGACATACAGCAGGACACTCAGTCCTGGACTTTGTTCTTCACTACAATTGCCAGTCCCCTATATATACACACAGCCCTGATAGTACACAGTACACAGTACTACCAGAAACAAGGACACAAGCTCTCTCAAGCAGGTAAGACACTAGCTGCTTCTAGGCATTTTGTAATCACATAGGCTACAATAATATCTGGGATGAGAAACTGACTTTAATATTTCATTCACCAATTGTATTTTTTTCTCCAATTAACAGCCTACAGCCCAGTCATGAATGTCTTAGTGCTGCTTGCTCTTGCTGTTTTCACTGGTGAGTGGAGAATACGTTTTCATTCATCAACACTTGGCTATAGTGTTTGTATTTTTGACAGGAAGGAAATTGACAATACTAAATGTAACAGTAGTGTAATATCAATGAAAGTAGTAAATGTATCATCTCAAATACCCTCCAGTCTAGACTGAAAATGAAATAATCCACGGCCTCTCCTACAGGGTGCAATGCCAATGGCCTGTGGCAGGACCAGTCTCAGCAACAGCTGGACATGGTGAAAGATGCATTCTGGGACTATGTCGCCAAGGCAACACTCACCGCTGAGGACACCCTACAGAAGATCCGACAGTCAGAGGTGGCACACGAAGTTAAGTAAGTCTCAATATGTAGAAAATAACACAATATAATGGTGTTTGATAACAACTGTTGAGTAACTAACTACCTGTTTGTTAACCTCAATAACTCTGCCTCTGTATTGACCTTTCTCTCTCTGTCTCCATAGCACCATGGTCTCTGAGAGTGCTGATGCTGTGAACCAGTACACCGTGGCCATGCGTGGGCAGGTGACTCCTCTGACTCAGGACCTGCTGGCAAAGTTTTCCCAGGAGGCCGAGCAGCTTAAGGCTCGTCTGGAGAAGGACCTGAGCACCATGACAGCCAAGCTGCAGCCCTACTCTGACGAGTGGAACGCAGACATCCAGAGGCAGGTGGAGGAGCTGAAAAGGGACATGACCACCTACGCTGAGGCCCTGGACTCTGACGCCCTGAAGACCACTCTACTCCAGAAGAGTGAGGAGCTGAAAGGAAGCCTGGAGAAGAGTGTGCAGCAGCTGCAGGCCCGGCTGGGCCCCTACACTGAGGATCTGAAGCAGAAAATAGACCAGAACCTGGAAGAGTTCCAAAAGAGCATGATTCCCCTGACCCAGAGCTTCCAGACACAGCTGACCCAGAGAACCCAGGAGCTTCAGCAGAACCTGGCCCCCTATGGAGAGGAGCTGAAGAAGCTGGACCCATTGGCCCAGGACCTGAAGGCCCAACTAGCTGCTCTCTGGGACTCCTTCACCAAGAAGATCCAGTAATCGGACTGATTTTACTTGGTCTACTAGAACTGTGTAGTGATTAGTCATTTTCCATCAGAGTGCAAAAGGGGCAATATGTACATTTAGGTACCACTATTATGTTGTTTCACTGTATCAGTTACGGGACTGTCCATCTCCTGATAAAGTTGTGTGTGATCTGACGTCTACATGCAGAGCTGTGTGTTTGTGTGTGTGTGTGTGTGTTTGTCTCCATACCGGCAGGCCTCTGGAAGATCTACTGCCTCTCTAATGTGTTAATAGTGTGAACATCAATAATGCAAAGGCCTAACTCCACTCTGGAAACAGACTCACTCACTCCCTCACACACTCTGCCAGGGGAGGTAGAAGAAATTGAGAATTTGGAGGTGGAGAATGTGTAAAATACAAAGGCTGTTTAGACACAGGGCTGAATTAAACCGAACATGCCTCAGTAAAGTCTGAAGAGTTTAATTACAAAATGCAATATATTCATTTTCAGAAATATTGGTAAATTGACATGAAATAAAAACACATTATGAACGAGATAGAGCTATTCTTTTTCTGTCTTACCATGACATGGGCTAGTGAAAAGACAGACATGACTTAGTTTAGAATATATTGCAAGGTCATTTTATTTTAGAGAGACAAATAATCTTGTTTTGTGGCAAACCGCTATATATCCACCCCAAACAACAGAACTCCAATAGGAAAAGCATCCCGATTGGGTTTTAAACAGTTACATGTAATAAAGTATCAATACATAAATAAATATGAACATAATACATTTGTCTCATATTGTGCAAAAGTATTCAACCCCTTGGCGTTTTTCCGATTTTGTTGCATTACAACCTGTAATTGAAATGTATTTTTATGGACATACACAAAATATTTGTAAGTGAAAAAAAATAAATTACTTGTTTAAAAAATGTATAAAAAATAAATAAATGGAAAAGTGGTGTACTCACCCCCTTTGCTATGAAGCCCCTAAATAAGATCTGGTGCAACCAATTACCTTCAGAAGTCACATAATTAGTTAGATTGCACACAGGTGGACTTTATTTAGGTGTCACATGATCTCAGTGTATATATACACCTGTTCCGAAAGGCCTCAGAGTGTGCAACACCACTAAGCAAGGTGCACCACCAAGGAAGCGGCACCATGAAGACCAAGGAGCCCTCCAAATGTCACGCCGTGACCATAGAGAGCTTTTTTTTCTCTCTATATTGGTTAGGTCGGGGTGTGACTAGGGTGGGTAATCTAGGTTGTTTTATTTCTATGTTGGCATTCTATGTTGGCTGTTTAGCGTTGTCTCTGATTGGGGATCATATTTAGGCAGCCATTTCCCCACTGTGTTTTGTGGGATCTTGTTTATGTGTAGTTGCCTGTGAGCACTCCATAGCTTCACGTATCGTTTATTTCTTTATTGTTTCTTGTGCAGTTCACTTATAATAAAAATGTTGAACCGATTTCACACTGCGCTTTGGTCCGAGTGTTATTATGACGATCGTGACACCAAACAGGTCAGAGACAAAGTTGAAGAGAAGTACAGATCAGGGTTGGGTTATAAAAAAATATCTGAAACTTTGAACATCCCACAGAGCACCATTAAATCCATTATTAAAAAATGGAAAGAATATGGCACCACAACAAACCTGCCAAAACCCATGGACCAGGCAAGGAGGGCATTAATCAGAGAGGCAACAAAGAGACCAAAGATAAGCATGAAGGAGATGCAAAGCTCCACAGCGGAGATTGGAGTATCTGTCCATAGGACCACTTTAAGCTGCACACTCTACAGAGCTGGGCTTTACGAAAGAGTGGCCAGAAAAAAAACATTACTTAATAACCTTTCACGAGTCACAAACCCGGATCCGGGATCCCCCCCATCACAAAAGCTGACTAGCATAGCCTAGCCTAAAGTTACAGGGATATCATAAAATAAAATGTTCATGAAATCACAAGTCCAAGACACCAAATGAAAGATACAGATCTTGTGATTCAAGCCATCATCTCTGATTTTTTAAATGTTTTACAGGGAAGACACAATATGTAAATCTATTAGCTAACCACGTTAGCAAAAGACACCACTTTTTTTACTCCACCATTTTTTTTACTGCATCAGTAGCTATCACAAATTCGACCAAATAAAGATATAAATAGCCACTAACCAAGAAACAATTCTCATCAGATGACAGTCTGATAACATATMTATTGTATAGCATAGGTTTTGTTAGAAAAATGTGCATATTTCAGGTATAAATCATAGTTTACAATTGCAGCCCCCATTACAACTATCACTAAAATGACTAGAATAACTACAGKGACCATCGTGTATTAGCTAATTACTCATCATAAAACATTTCTTAAAAATACACAGCGTACAGCAGATGAAAGACACAGATCATGTGAATATAGCCAATGTCAGATTTTCTAAGTGTTTTACAGCGAAAACACAATATAGCGTTATCTTAGCTTACTACAAGTRAGTCACACAGTAGCATTGATTCATGCCAAAAATAGCAATAACGTTATAAACCACCAAACGCTATTAATTTTTTCACTAACCTTCTCAGAATTCTTCAGATGACAGTCCTGTAACATCATATTACACAATGCATATAGTTTGTTCGAAAATGTGCATATTTAGCCGCACAATTCGTGGTTACACAACGTGTTTAGTGGGCAAAAAATCAAGCAATCTGTCCGGCGCCATTTTGGAAAGGCACCTAATCTTATCGAAAACTATTCATAAACTTGACAAAAAAAATACAGGTTGGACAGCAATTGAAAGAGAAATTAGTTCTTAATGCAATCGCTGAATTACATTTTTAAAATTAACATTACTGCGCAATACTGGGTACAATACAGGGTGCGATAGCGCAACGCTACATGGAAAATAATGGCGTCTAATACATTTTTCTTTTTCAACAGAACAACGTTTTATCAGCATAAATAGTACCTACTATTAGCTGAACTCCCATCAGAATCTTGTGAAAGGTGTCCGTTGGCCAAAAGAATCGTTGCTGGGTTGGAGAATGTTTCCCTCGACGTTGCAATTAGCAGTACAGAATGGCATTCGAGAGAGAGACACCCACGTTTCTACAGCGCCATGGAAATAAATACCTGAAAATCGCAATATACTGACCTAAACTGGTATAATTCGGTTCAAAATAACAAGATTATGATGTCTTTAAAGCCTATAGCGAATAAAAGCAGAGCCGGATACTTCTAGGAGCTAAAACCAGACGTTCTAAAAAGACATGCCAAGACCCTCTTTGCGTCAGCGCGAAGTCCCAAATGTAAGGGCTGTCGCTCTCCTCATCCTCAGACGAGGAGAGGAGAGAAGGATCATCAGACCAAAATGCAGCTTCAGGGAAATAAGCCATCTTTTATTTTATAACAGGAAAAAAACTGATGATGATGGCGACACGAAAACAAACACTTTAACAAACTTACAAAATAACAAAACGACGTAGAACGAAACCTGAACATAAACTCACATACTAAAACGTAAACTCACGGACAGGAACGTTACATCAAAACACACGAACAGCCAAACAGTCCCGAATGTGAAAATACATCGACAACACGAAGACATCACAGGAGACAATCACCCACAAACAAACAGTGAGAACACCCTACCTAAATATGACTCTTAATTAGAGGAGAACGCAAAACACCTGCCTCTAATTAAGAGCCATACCAGGCAACCACAACCAACATAGAAACAGATAACATAGACTGCCCACCCAAAACACATGCCCTGACCTAAACACATACAAAAACAACATAAAACAGGTCAGGACCGTTACATAACAAAACCCCCCCCTCAAGGTGCGAACGCCGGGCGCACCAGCACAAAGTCCAGGGAAGGGTCTGGGTGGGCAGTTGACCACGGTGGTGGCTCCGGCTCTGGACGCTGTCCCCACACCACCATAGTCACTCCCCGCTTCTGTCTTCCCCTCCCAATGACCACCCTAAAACTAACATCCCCTAAATGAATGGCCAGCACCGGAGGAAGGCAGCACCGGGACAAGGCGCACCGGACAAGGGCAGCACCGGGACAAGGGGCAGCACCGGGACAAGGGGCAGCACCGGGACAAGGGGGCAGCACCGGGACAAGGGCAGCACCGGGATAAGGGACAGCACCAGGATAAGGGCAGCACCGGGACAAGGGGCAGCACCGGGAACAAGGCAGCACCGGGACAAGGGGCAGACCGGGACAGGGGCAGCACCGGGCAGGGCACCGGGACAAGGGGCAGCACCGGACAAGGGCAGCGACCGGGACAAGGGCAGCACCGGATAAGGGGCGGCAGTCCCGGCTAGGGACTCTGACAGGTCCTGGCTGAGGGACTCTGGCAGTCCTGGCTGAGGACTCTGCAGGTCGCTGAGGACTCTGGCAGGTCCTGGCTGAGGGACTCTGGCAGGTCCTGGCTGAGGGACTCTGGCAGGTCCTGGCTGAGGGACTCTGGCAGGTCCTGGCTGAGGGACTCTGGCAGGTCCTGGCTGAGGACTCTGGCAGGTCCTGGCTGAGGACTCTGGCAGGTCCTGCTGAGGAACTCTGGCAGGTCCTGGCTGAGGAAACTCTTGGCAGGTCCTGGGCTGAGGGCTCTGGCAGGTCCTGGCTGAGGGACTCTGGCAGGTCCTGGCTGAGGGGGCTCTGGCAGTCCTGGCTGAGGGACTCTGGCAGGTCCTGGCTGAGGGACTCTGGCAGTCCTGGCTGAGGGACTCTGGCAGGTCCTGGCTGAACGGCTCTGGCTGGTCATGCAGGACGGCTCTCGACGCTCATGGCAGGGCTGACGGCTCTCGACGCTCATGGCAGGCTGACGGCTCTCGACGCTCATGGCAGGCTGACGGCTCTCGACGCTCATGGCAGGCTGACGGCTCTCGACGCTCATGGCGCTCTGACGGCTCTGGCTGCTCATGGCCTCTGACGCTCTGGCTGCTCATGGCTCTCTGACGGCTCTGGCTGCTCATGGCTCTCTGACGGCTCTGGCTCTGGCTCATGGCTCTCTGGACGGCTCTGGCAGATCCCGTCTGGTTGGCGGCTCTGGCAGATCCCGTTCTGGCGGGCGGATCTCTCTCCTGT
>NC_036839.1:31577156-31592248 GCF_002910315.2 Salvelinus sp. IW2-2015
TATCCCCTCTTCAAAGGGGGGGACACCCTTGACGCCTAACTTGCCTACAGACCTATATCTATCCTACCTGCCTTTCTAAGGTCTTCGAAAGCCAGTCAACAACCAGATTACCGACATTTCGACCCATCCCCACCACACTTCTCCGCTATGGCAATGCTGGTTTCAAGAGCTGGTTCATGGGTGCACCTCAGCCCACGCTCCAGGCATAAACGCATCGTTAACCGCCATCGATAGGAACAATACGTGCAGGCCGTATTCATTGACTGGCCTAAAGGCTTTTGACTCTGTCAATCCCCACATCCTCATTGGCAGACTCGACAGCCTTGGTTTTTTTCTCTAATGAAGTTGCCCTGCGCTGGTTCCAACTAACTTCTCTGATCGAGTCAGTGTGTAAATCGGAGGGTCCTGTTGTCCGGGCCTCTGGCAGTCCCTTATGGGGGTTGCCACAGGGTTTCAATTCTTGGACCGACTCTCTTCTCTGGTATACATCAATGAATGGTCGCTCTTGCTGCTGGTGATTCTGCTGATCCACTCTACGCAGACGACACTATTCTTGTATACTTCTGGCCCTTCTTTTGACACTGTGTTAACAATCTCCAGGCGAGGCTTCAATGCATACAACTCTCCTTCCGTGGCCTCCAACTGCTCTTAAATCAAGTAAAACCAAATGCATGCTCTTGCAACCGATCGCTGCTGCCCCTGCCCGCCTGTCCACTCACTCCTTTGGACGGTTTTCCTGACTTAGAAATATGTGGACAACTCAATACTAGGTGGTCTGGTTAGACTGAAATCTCCTTCCAGACTCACCTCAACATCTCCAATCCAAGTCACATCTAGAATTGGGCTTCCTCCATTCCGCCAAAGCATCTTTTACTCATGCTGCCAAACATACCCTGTCAACACTGACCATCCTACCAGATCTCGACTTCGTGATGGTTTTCCCATTTACAAAATAGCTCCAAAACCCTACTCAAATAAATTTGGATGCAGTCTATCAAGTGCCATCCGTTTTTGTCACGCAAAGCCCCATATCTACCCACCACCTGCGACCTGTTAGCACTCTCGTTGGCTGGCCCTCGCTTCATACTCGGTCCGCCAAACCCACTGGTTCCAGGTGCATCTACAAGACCTGCTAGGTAAAGTCCGCCCCTTATTCTGCTCGTGGTCACCATAGCACACTATCTGTAGGCACGCGCTCCAGCAGGTATATCTCTCTAGTCACCCCCAAAACCATTCTTCCCTTTGGACGCCTCTCCTTCCAGTTCTCTGCTGCCAATGACTGGAAGAACTACAAAAATCTCTTGACATTGGAAAACAACCTATTCCTCACTAGCTTTTAAAGCCCAGCTGTCAGAGCGCAGCTCATAGTTTAGATTATTACTGCACCTGTACATAACCATATACAATTTAGCCCAAACAACTACCTCTTTACCTAACTGTATTATTTTATTACATTTATTTTGCTCCTTTGCACCCCATTATTTTCTGTCTCTACTTTGCACTTTCCTTCCGCTGCAACCAACCATTCCAGGATTTTTTTTTTTAAGTTTTATTTTACTTGCTGTGGTTGTATTCACTTCACCTCCATGGCCTTTTAATTTTTATTTATTTATTTTATTTATTTATCATATATTTGTTTGCCTTACCTCCCTTATTCTCACCTCACTTTGCTCACTTTGTATCATAGATTATTTTTTTTTTTCACTGTATTATTGACTATATGTTTTGTTTTAATCCATGTTGTACGACTATGTGTTGTTGTTGTTGTCGTAACTGCTTTGCTTTATCTGGGGTCGCAATTGTAATGCGAAACGGTGGTTCTATTTGCCTACCTGGTTAAATAAAGGTTAATTAAAAATAAATATAATAAAAAATATAGTACTGTGCCATGCCAGGGGATGGTCTGGTTAATATAGCCCTGTGCCAGGGGATGGTCTGGTTTAATATAGCACTGTGCATGCCAGGGGATGGTCTGGTTAATATGGCACAATGCAGGGGATGGTCTGTTTAATATAGCAGCTGTGGGCCATGCCAGGGGATGGTCTTCGTTAATACTAGCACCATGCCAGGGGATGGTCTGGTTACTATGGCCACTGCAGGGGATGGTCTGTGGTTAATATGCATGTGCCCCTGCCAGGGGATGGTTGGTTAATATAGCACCATGCCAGGGGATGGTCTACGTTAATATAGGCCTGTGCCATGCCTAGGGGAATGGTGCTAGTTATATATGCACTGTGTCATGCAGGGGATGGTCCTAGTTAATATAGCACTGTGCCATGCAGGGGATGGTTCTGGCTTAATATGCACTGTACATGCCAGGGGATGGTTGGTTAATATGCACTGTGGCATGCAGGGGATGGTTGGGTTAATATAGCACTGTGCCATGCGGGGATGGCTGGTTATAATAGGCACTGTGCATGGCAGTGGATGGGTCTGGTTAATATAGCACTGTGCATGCCAGGGGAATGGTCTTAGGGGGTTAATATAGGCACTGTGCGCATTGCAGGGGATGGTCTGGTTAATATAGCACTGGGCCATGCCCAGGGGAAATGGTCTGGTTAATATGCACTGGTGTCATGCATGGGGATGTCTGGTTAAATATATGGCACCTGTGTCATGCCAGGGGATGGTCTGGTTTATATAGCACTGTGCCATGCCAGGGGATGGTCTGGTTTAATATCAGCACTGTGGCCATGCCAGTGGAATGGTCTGGTTAATATAGACTGTGCCATGCAGGGATGGTCTTGGTTACCTATAGGCACTGTGCCAGGGGGATGGTCTGGTTAATATAGCACTGTGCATGCCAGGGGAATGGTCTGGTTAATATAGCACTGTGCAGGGGCTGGTCCTAGTTAATTATAGGCACTGTGCCATGCCAGGGGATGGTCTGGTTAATCATAGACTGTGGCAGGGATGGTCTGGTTAATATAGCACTGTGGCCATGTAGGGGATGGTGCTGGTTAAATATAGGCACTGTGCCAGGGGAATCGGTCCTGGTTATATAGCACTGTGCCAGGGGATGGTCTGGGTTTATAGCACTGTGCATGCCAGGGGATGGTCTGGTTTATATAGCCACTGTTTGCCATGCCAGGGGATGGGTCTGGTTAATCTAGCACTGTGTCAATGCCAGGGGATGGTCTGGTTTAATGTAGCACTGGGCCATGCAAGGGATGGTCTGGTTAATTATAGCACTGTGTATGCCAGGGGATGGTCTGGTTAATATAGCTGGTCTGGTTAATTATGATTTGGAGTGAAGTTATGTTGTGGAGGGTTAGTATCCTGTATATGTCCTGGTGCATAGTGAAGGTTTATGTTGTGGGAGGGTAGTATCAATGTATATTGTCCTGGTGACATAGTGAAGGTTATGTTGTAGAGGGTAGTATCTGTATATGTCCTGGTGACATAGTGTTGTGGAGGGTAAGTATCAACTGTATATGTCCTGGTGACATAGTGTTGTAGAGTGGGTAGTATCCTGTATATGTTCCTGGAGACATAGTGGTTTATTGTTGTGGAGGGTAGTTATCCTGTTATATGTCCTGGTGACATAGTGTTGTGAGGGTAGTATCCTGTATATGTCCTGGTGCATAGTTGGTTATGTTGTGGAGGGTAGTATCCTGTCTAATGTCCTGGTGACATAGTGAAGGTTTTTAAATGTTTGGTGGAGGGTTGTATCCTGTAATATTCGTGGTGAATAGGGAAGGTTTATGTTGTGGAGGTAGCTATCCTGTATATGTCGTCGGTGACATGGGAAGGTTATGTTGTGGGGGTAGTATTCCTTGTATATGTCCTGGTGGCCATAGTGGTTATGTTGTGGGGGTAGCTATCCTGTATATGTCCCTGGTGACATAGTGGCCGTTATGTTGTGGAGGGTAGTATCCTGTTATGTCCTGGTGACATAGTGTTGTCGAGGGTAGTATCTGTATTGTCTGGTGGAGCATAGTGTTGTCCCGAGGGTAGTATCTGTATATGTCGTGGTGACATAGAGGTTTAATGGTTGTGGAGGGTTAGTATCCTGTATATGTCCTGGTGACATAGTGGTTGTGGAGGGGTAGTATCCTGTATATGTCCCTGTCGACATAGTGGTTATGTGTGGAGGGTAGTATCCTGTATATGTCCTGGTGAATAGTGGTTGGTGGAGGGTAGTATCCTGTATATGTCCTGGTGGACATAGTGGTTTTATAGTTGTGGAGGGTAGTTCCCTGTATATGTCCTGTGAACATAGTGTTGTGGAGGGTAGTATCCTGGTATAATGTCCTGGTGACATAGTGGTTATGTTGTGGAGGGTAGTATCCTGTATATGTCGTGGTGAATAGGGAAGGTTATGTTGTAGAGGGTAGTATCCTGTATATGTCCTGGTGAACCATAGTGTTGTGGAGGGTAGTATCTCTGTATATGCCTGTTTTGTGACATATGGTTATGTTTGTGGGGGTAGTATCTGTAATATGGTCGCCTGGTGACATACGTGGTTTTATGTTGTGGAGGGTAGTTAAATTCCTGTATATGTTTCTGGTGACATAGTGGTTATGTTGTGGAGGGTAAGTATCCTGTATATGTCCTGGTGAACATGTGAAGGTTATGTTGTGGAGGGTAAGTATCTGTATATGTCCTGGTGACATCGTGTTTGTGGAGGGTAGTATCTGTTATGTCCTGGTGGAAAAATCCTAAGTTTATCTATTTTTTTGTAAAAACCATGCTGAAAATGCGAGAGCTCATTTGCCTCACTACCTCTCCCGCTCTCTCACTCTTCGTTCTCTCTCACTCTCTCTCCTTCTCTCCCACTCTCTCGTGGTCTCTCACTCTCTCTCCGTCTTCTCACTCTCTCGTGGTTCTGCTCCACTCTCTCTCCCACTCTCTCCGTTCTCTTCAACCGCACTACCCCTCTCTCTCTCTCTGCGTGCTCTCTCACCCTACCTCTCTCTCTCATCTCCTCGTGGTCTCTCACTTCTCTCCCGCTCTTCTCACTCTCTCGTGCTCTCTCACCCCTACCTCTCTCCTCATTTCTCTCTCTGCTCTCTCACCCATACCTCTCTCTGCTCTCTCGTGCTTCTCACCACTACTCTCTCATCTCCTCTCTCTCTCTCTCGTGCTCTCTACCACTACCTCATCTCACTTCTCTCGTGCTCTCTCACCCACTACCTCTCTCTCTCTCTCTCTCTCTCGTGCTCTCTCACCCACTACCTATCTCACTCTCTCGTGGTCTCTCACTCTCTCTCTCGCTCTCTCATTCAAGATAGAGCAGGAAAGAGAGGAGAGGAAATTCATGATGTATCACTGCCTCACAAATAAAACATATTCATTACCTCCACCAGCCATAACCCAGATGGACAGAAAATTGGCTTTGAGTTTAAGTTAATTCATGCATGAATATTAATAGAACGCAAATGCAAAAGCATTTAAGGCCCTGGTCAAAAGTAGTGCACTATATAGGGAATAGGACGTCATTTGGGACACAACTCGTGAAATTATAATGCATCCACATAGGAGAGGAGAAGGGGTTGCAGCATCTGGGATTGTTCTCTAATGTGCTTCTAGATTATCGCTTTCTGCTTTTGTCTGAGTCCCCTGTGTGTCCCATATGGGGAAATTATATATTGACATACAGCTATGTGGGGGATGGATATACTGTAGGTAGGATTCTACCCAAATGTACCATTTTGCTGTTTTGATTAATTTAATGGAGTGGGTTAAGTCTGATCTATACCAAATTAGTATACCCCCTTAGTCCCTTCCCTATTTCACACCTGGTAGTTTGGTAGTTTAACCTAGAGGGCAACCAGTGGGTCTGTCTCCTCTATACCACCCACCTGGTAGTGTGGTGGATGGGACTACCAGCTCTCTGTAACCTAGAGGACAACAAGTGGGTCCGTCTCCTCTATACCACCCACCTGGTAGTGTGGTGGATGGGACTACCAGCTCTCTGTAACCTAGAGGGCAACAAGTGTCGGTACTCTCTATCACCCACTGGTAGTGTGGTGGATGGGGACTACCAGCTCTCTGTAACCTAGAGGCAACAGTGGGTCGTCTCCTCTATACCACACCTGGTAGTTTTGGTGGATGGACTACAGCTCTCTGTAACTAAGGGCAACAAGTGGGGTCCGTCTCCTCTATACCACCCACCTGGTAGTGTGGTGGATGGAACTAACCAGCTCTCTGTACCTGAGGGCAACAGTGGTCGTTTCCTCTATACCACCACCTGGTAGTGTGGTGGGATGGGATACCAGCTTCTGTAACCTAGAGGCAACCAGTGGGTCCGTCTCCTCTATACCACCACACTGGTAGTTTGGTGGATGGGACTACAGCTCTCTGTAACCTGAGGCGCAACAGTGGTCCGTCTCCTCTATACCCCCACCTGGTAGTGTGGGGATGGGACTACAGCTCTCTGTAACTAGAGGGAACAGTGGGTCGTCTCCTCTATACGCCACCTGGTAGTGTGGTGATGGGATACCAGCTCTCTGTAACCTAGAGGGACAACAGTGGTCCATCTCCTCTATAAGGTTGTCTTGTGAGAGCGATAATGTTGTATTTTATTTCTTTAATGAAGTCTGGGTTCCTGCTCTAGGCCAGCAGATGACGCTCAGACTTGTATATTCCAGGATAGAGATGGTAAAGTTCGTGTTCCATATTGGTCTAGTGTTGTTTTGTGTGGTTTTAGGCCCGGCAATCACGTAGGTGTGAGCAGAGGTCGTTGAGCATCTATTACATGCACTGTAGGTGACAGATGTGGCTTTGGGTGGGTGTATAGTAGAGGTTGGGCTGATGGCTCTGATCCTGGGCAATATGTGTTATTGTCATGTTGCGTCTCGTTGTGAGGGTTTTGGGGGAGGAAGCTGACTGGGGGGGATAGTTGGCATTTGGGGAGGATGTTCAACTGTTGGATGGTGGTGATGTGGTCTCGTAGTCACTCAGAAACAGTCTTTACTAGTAGTTATGATGATAGAGTACTTTAGATATATAAATGGTAGTGGTGGTTGTAGTGAGCAGAGTCGTGATGGGTGGTGGGTGATGGTAGTGGTGGTGGTAGTAGTAGTGGTGGTGGTGGGTGGTAGATAGTGGTGGGGTGGGATAGTAGTGATGGTGGTGTAGTAGTGATGTGGTGGGTGGGTAGTAGTGATGGTGGTGGTAGTAAGTGATGGGTGGTGGTAGTATGATGTGTGGTAGTGTGATGGTAGTGATGTAGGTGGTGGTAGTGATGGTGGTGGGGGTTGGGTGTTGGTGTTGTGTGTGGTGGTAGTAGTGATGGTGGTGGTAGTAGTGGTGGTGGTGGTGGTGGTGAGATGGTGGTGGTGGTGGTATGGATGGTGGTGGTGGTGGTAGTAGTGATGGTGGTGGTGGTGGTAGTAGTAGTGTGGTGGTGTGGTAGTAGTGATGGTGGTGGTAGTAGTGATGTGTTGGTAGTGTAGTAGTGATGTTTGGTAGTGTAGTAGTGATGGTGGTAGTAGTAGTAGTAGTGATGGTGGTAGTAGTGATGGTGGTGGTGGTGGTAGTGGTATGGTGGTGGTGGTAGTAGTGATGATGGGTGGTGGTGTGGTGGTGATGGTGGTAGAGGTAGTGGATGGTGGTGGTGGTGGTAGTAGTGATGATGGTGGTGTGGTGGTAGTGATGGTGTAGTAGAGTGTGATGGTGGTGGTGGTAGTAGTGGTGATGGTGGTAGAAGTGATGATGGTGGTGATGGTGGTAGAAGTGATGGTGGTGGTGGTGGTAGTGTGATGATGGTGTAGTAGTGATGATGGTGGGTGGTAGTAGTGATATGGTGGATGGTGGTAGAAGTGATGGTGGTGGTGGTAGTGTGAAATGGTGTGTGGTAGTAGTGATGATGGTGGTGGTAGTGTAGTGTGATGATGGTGATGGTAGTAGTAGTGATGGTAGTGGTGGTGGTGGTAGTAGTGATGATGGTGGTGGTAGTAGTAGCAGTGGTTGTGGTGATGGTAGTAGTAGTGATGATGGTGATGGTAGTAGTAGTGATGGTGGTGATGGTAGTAGTAGTGATGGTGGTAGTAGTGATGATGGTGGTGTAGTAGTAGAGTGGTGGTGGTGGTAGTAGTGATGATGTATTGGTAGTAGTAGTGATGGTGGTGATGGCAGTAGTATGATATGGTGGTAGTAGTCGATGGTAGTAGTAGTGATGGTGGGATGGTAGTAGTGTGGTGGTGATGGTAAGAAGTAGTGGTGGTTGGTGGTGGTGGTGGTACTTTACATTACATTTAGTCATTCTTGACGCTGCTTATCCCGAGCGACTTAAATTTGGAAAGTTCATACATATTCATCCTGGTCCCGTGGGGAAATGAACCCACAACCCTGGCGTTGCAAGCGCCATGCGTCTACCTGAACGGCCACACTGGACACGTGTGGTGTAGTAGTGATGAGGTGTTCAGTAGTCTAGTGATGTGGGATTAGTGGTGGTGATAGTGGTGGTGGATGGTGGTAAGTCGGTGGTGGAGTGGTGGTAGTTGAGTTGGTGGTGGTGTTGGTTGGTATAGTGGTGGTAGTAGAGTGATGGTGGTAGTGTGAGTGATGATGGTGTGGTAGTAGTGATGGTGCGTAGTATGATGGTGGTGATGGGTGGGTAGTAGTGATGGTGGTGATGGTGGTAGTCTAGTCAGTGGTGATTGGTGGTGTAGTGATCGATGGTAGGGATGGTGGGTAGTGATGGTGGTAGTAGAAGTGATGATGGTGGTGTAGTAGTGATATTGTGTGGTGTGTAGTAGTGATGGTGGTGGTGGTAGAGTGGTGGTGGTAGTAGTCAGTTGGTGGTGGTGTGGTGATGGCGGCGTCAGGGATGAATGTGTAGTGATGTGGTAGTAGAAGTGTGTGGTGGTGGTAGTAGTAGCAGTGGTGGTGGGGTAGAGTGATGGTAGTAGTGGTGATGGTAAGTAGTAGTGATGTGGTCGAATGGTGGTGTAGAGTGACTGGTGAGGGTCGATGGTAGTAGTAGTGATTGGTGGTGGTGGTAGTTAGTGGATGGGTGGTGGTGTAGTAGTAGTGAATGGTGGTGATGGTAGTGTTTATGGTGTAGTAGTGATGGTGGTGATTGGTAGTAGTAGTATTGGTGTGATGGTGGTAGTGATGGTGGTGAGGTAGTAGTAGTGATGGTGTGATGGTAGAAGTAGTGATGGTGGTGATGGTAGAAGTAGTGATGGTGGTGGTGGGTATAGTGGATGGTGGTGGTGGTGGTATTTAGTGATGGTGGTGGTGGTTGTAGTAGTAGTGATGGTGGTGGTGGTTGTAGTGTAGTGGTGGTGGTGGTGGTTGTAGTAGTAGTAGTGATGGTGGTGGTTGTAGTGTAGTAGTGATGGTGGTGGTGGTTGTAGTAGTAGTGATGGTGTGGGTGGTATTGTAGTAGTAGTGGATGGTGGTGGTGGTTGTAGTAAGTAGTGTGGGTGGTAGTGGTTGTGTAGTGATGGTGGTTGTAGTAGTAGTAGTGATGGTGGTGGTGGTTGTAGTAGTAGTAGTGCGATGGTGGTGGGGTTTGTAGTAGTAGTTGTAGTGATGGTGGTGGTGGTTGTAGTAGTAGTGATGGTGGTGGTGGTGTGTAGTGTGTGTTGATGGTGGTGGTGGTTGTAGTAGTAGTAGTGTGGTGGTGGTGGTTGTGTAGTAGTAGTGCTGGTGGTGGTGGTTTGTAGTTAGTAGTTCTGGTGGTGGTGGTTGTAGTAGTAGTAGTGATGGTGGTGGTGGTTGTAGTAGTAGTAGTGATGGGTGGTGGTGGTAGTAGTAGTGATGGTGGGGGTGGTTGTTAGTAGTAGTAGTGATGGTGGTGGTGGTTGTAGTAGTAGTGTGATGGTGGTGGTGGTGTGTAGTAGTAGTGATGGTGGTGGTTGTAGTGTAGTAGTGATGGTGGTGGGTGGTGTGTTGTAGTAGTAGTGATGGTGGTTGTGCTGTCAACTGCCTGGGAGCTCCTCAGTGGTGAATGCTCCTCTTTCAATCAGTGGTGACAGGTGGAACAAATCTTCCGGCAATCTGGGCATGCAGCACTGGCTCTGCTGTTTGTTTTAGAAAGCAGTGGGGAGCATTTATAGCACACAAGACAAGGAAACTTCATCTATGTGATCAAGGTGACTGTGCAAGTCTAAGCCCTTCACACAAACTGTGAAGACAGCCCGGTACGCGCATATTGGCCATGTTTTGTTAGACTGACTTAAGCAGTGCACTGCTAATGATACTCTGGAAAACAAGACTTTAACTCTTAACTTTGATAGGACTTTTGCAGTGGTATTTATACTTCACAATGTTGTTTGTGGGGTATAAAGTAAGAAGAGCCAAATTCATTGTTGATAGAACTTGTTTGAAATGGTTAAAAGTAAGTTAAAACTTTGTAGAAATCTTAGTAAACAAGTTCTTAATTTAGTACCAAATGTATAGTCTGGAAAATCTTTGGTAAAAGATGTAGGATTTGTCTGCTTAACTGCTGATTAGAAATAAGTGTGGTTTTTTTGCTACTAGAAGGTATTTTGAATGTGTTTGGCTAAAATGCAAATTTGAATAAAGTGTACTGATTTGCTCATTTGATAAAAATGGTGGGTTTTATTTTGGGAAACATTTGCTTAACAGTGGAAACATTGTTATTTGATAATGGCAGAATGTGTTTCTGAGGTGGATGTGGATAATTTTGTGTATTTAATTAGGCTGTCAACT
The DNA here is from genome assembly GCF_002910315.2 of Salvelinus sp. IW2-2015. NCBI lineage: Eukaryota > Metazoa > Chordata > Actinopteri > Salmoniformes > Salmonidae > Salvelinus > Salvelinus sp. IW2-2015. The sequence continues at coordinate 31,587,786 of NC_036839.1, forward strand.
CAATATACTTGTATTTGTCATCTCTTTTTTGAGGTTTTTCACCTGTTTACTGCAACAAGAATGGTAAATTAAAAGCAAGCACTGATTTATGGCTGTTTTTGAGTGAAATCCAGTTAAAATCTTCACGTGGAGGGATTGTCCTTTTCAAGTGGGGAATTGCACAAGAAAGAGGTCAAACTTGACAGTGGTGGTGGTTGTAGTAGTAGTGTGGTGGTGGTGGTTGTAGTAGTAGTGATGGTGGTGGTGGTTGTAGTAGTAGTGATGGTGGTGGTGGTTGTAGTAAGTAGTAGTAGTGATGGTGGTGATGGTAGTAGTAGTGATGGTGGTGGTGGTAGTAGTGATGGTGGTGGTGGTAGTAGTAGTGATGGTGGTGATGGTAGTAAGTAGTGATGGGTAGATAGTGATGGTGTGAGGTAGTAGTAGTGATGGTGGTGATGGTAGTAGTAGTGATGGTGGTGATGGTAGTAGTAGTGATGGGTGGGTGATGGTAGACAGTAAGTGATGGTGGTGATGGTAGAAGTAGTTTGATGGTGGTGTGGTAGTAGTGATGGTGGTGTGGTGGTGTATAGTGGATGGTGGTGTGTGTAATAGTATGTGATGGTGGTGGTGGTTGTATAGTAGTGGTGGTGGTTGTAGTAGTAGTAGTGATGGTGGTGGTGGTTGTAGAGTAGTGTGATGGTGGTGGTGGTTGTAGTAGTAGTGATGGTGGGGTGGTTGTAGTAGTAGTGATGGTGGTGGTGGTTGTAGTAAGTATGTAGAGTAGTGATGGTGGTAGTGGTTGTAGTAGTGAATGGTGGTAGTGGTTGTTAGTAGTAGTAAGTGTGGTGTGGTTGTAGTAGTAGTAGTGATGGTGGTGGAGGTTGTAGTAGTAGTAGTAGTGATGGTGGTGGTGGTGTTGTAGTAGTAGTGATGGTGGTGGTGGTTGTAGTAGTAGTAGTGCTGGTGGTGGTGGTTGTGTAGTAGTAGTGCTGGGTGGTGGGTGGTTGTAGTAGTAGTAGTGATTGGTGGTGGTGTTGTAGGTAGTAGTGTCGATGGTGGTGGTGGTTAGTAGTAGTGATGGTGGTGGTGGTTGTAGTAGTAGTAGTGATGGTGGTGGTGGTTGTAGTAGTAGTAGTTGATGGTGGTGGTTGGTTGTAGTAGTAGTAGTGATGGTGGTGGTTGTGTAGTAGTAGTGGATGTGGTGGTGGTTGTAGTAGTAGTGATGGGTGGTGTGGTTGTGTATTAGTGATGGTGGTGGTGGTTGTAGTAGTGTAGTAGTGATGGTGGTAGTGGTTGTAGTAGTGATGGTGGTAGTGGTTGTGTAGTGATGGTGGTAGTAGTAGTTGTAATGGTGGTGGTGGCAGTAGTAGTGTTTTAACCTTTATATGTTAGTCAGTAGTACCGGAGATGTATATGCGTTAAGCTAGTAGCCTAACGTAATCGTATATGGTAGCTAGTAGCCTAACGCTAATGTATATGGTAGCTAGTAGCCTAACGCTAATGTATATGGTAGCTAGTAGCCTAACGGAGATGTGCATGGTAGCTAGTAGCCTAACGGAGATGTGCATGGTAGCTAGTAGCCTAACGGAAATGTGCATGGTAGCTAGTAGCCTAACGGAGATGTGCATGTTAGCTAGTAGCCTAACACTAATGTGTATGGTAGCTAGTAGTCTAGTGCCAGATGCACTGTGCGCTACACTTGCATTCTGCTTTGATAGATCATAACATGTACAAGTCAATTAATATTTCAATCCGTTCAAAGCATTCCAGTAGAGAGCAACAGTTAATTGACCATTAAAACACATCAGACTCAAATGAATTTCGCATTTTAAAATGTTCTGTTTTATCCTCTGAATGTTTTTATTTGATCAAATGTACCTTTGAAAGGTTTTATGGCTGAAAGGGGCTGGCTGCATCCCAAAAGGCATCCTATTTCCTATATACAGTGCCTTCAGTGTTCATACCCCTTGACTTTTTACACATTTTGTTGTGTTCCTGCCTGAATTTAAAATGGATTAAATTGAGATTGTGTGTCACTAGCCCACACACACAACACCCCATAATGTCAAAGTGGAATTATGTTTTGTTTAGATGACAATTTTACAGATTGAGTCAATAAGTATTCAACCCTTTTCTTATAGAGTAAAAATATGCTTAACCATGGATTCACTGTGTGCAATAATGGTGTGTAACATGACTAACTTATCTCTGTATCCCACCCATTCAATTATCTGTAAGGTCCCTCAGTCGAGCAGTGAAGATCAAACACCGATTCAATCACAGAGACCAGGGAGGTTTTCCAATGCCTTGCAAAGATTGGGCACCTATTGGTAGATGGGTAAAAAATCCTTTTGAGCGTGGTGAAGTTATTAATTACACTATGGATGGTGTATCAATACACCCAGTCACTACCAAAATACAGGCGTCCTTCCTAACTCAGTTGCCGGAGAGGAAGGAAACTGCTCAGCGATTTCACCATGAGGCCGATGGTGACTTTAAAACAGTTACAGACTGTAATAGCTGTGATAGAACACTGAGGATGGATCAACACCATTGTAGTTACTCCACAATACTAACCTAAATGACAGAGTGAAAAGGAAGCCTGTACAGAATAAAAATATTCCAAAACATGCACCGTGTTTGCAATAAAACTAAAAAATATTTGACAAAGAAATTGACTTTGTCCTGAATACAAAGCTTTATGTTTGGGGCAAATCCAACACATATCACTGAGTACCACTTCATATTTTTAAGCATGGTGGTGGCTGGATCATGTTATAGCTATGCCTGTCATCATCAAGGACTAGGGAGTTTCTTTTAGGATAAAAATAAACAAAATGGAGCTAAGCACAGGCAGAATTCTAGAGAAACTGGTTCAGTTTGAAACAAACACTGGGAGACAAATTCACCTTTCAGCAGGACAATAACCAAAAACACAAGGCCAAATATACACTGGAGCTGCTGACCAAGATCGCATTGAATGTTTCTGAGTGGCCATGTTACAGTTTTGACCTAAATTGGAGATCTACTACCATTTACATTTACATTTACATCCACTACTACTAATCACCACCACTACTACTACATCTACGGAAAATACTTAAATGGTTTTCTAGCAATGATCAACAACCAACTTGACAGAGCTTGAAGAATATTAAAAAGATCATGTGCAAATATTGTACAATCCAGGTGTGCGAAGCTCTTACCCAGAAAGACTCACAGCTGTAATCACTGCCAAAGGTGATTATAATATTGATTCAGGTTCATGAATACTTACACAATCAAGATATGTGTTTACTTAAATGTTTTATAAATGTTAGAATTCTTCTTCAATTTTGACATTAGATTATTTTGTGTAGATTGTTGACAAAAAAATGACAATTAAATTAATTTTAATCCCACCATGTAACACAACAAAACATGGAAAAAGTCCAGGGGGTGTGAATACTTTCTGAAGGCCCTGTATATGGTGTGGAAATGCATTTTCACAGCATCCTGTGGTAGCTCGTAAAATACATTCCAAAATATATTTCAGAAATATACTGTATGTTGTCGTATATTTTAGACAATGGAAAGTGTAGCTTTTTACCTTTAAATACTGTAGCTAGGCAACATAAAAGTAAATAGAACTACAAAGTTCAGCACTAAATCACAATAGCATGCTGGTGGCTGGTGTGTTATACTGTGTTATATGCTGTGGTATACTTTAGTCTGAATGAATGACTCATGACGGGCAACTAAAAGAGGGCCTTTCAATAGCTGAAATAACTTGGTCTATTGTTGCATTGTGGCAGGCGAGTCACTGGATGGTTTCATCTGAAACACAAAGCATAATGTACAAATTTCCTCTGTGCACTTTAACATCAGTATTTTACAAGAATGTCTTTGAACATCAGATTGATACCTACAATGCAGATTCCTTCACCTCCAGTGTCCGTTGCAGACAGTTATAATGACAGAATCAGTGACACTAGAAGAATGAATAATTGGTCTATGTTCATGAACACATTTTAATGGGAACTAAATGAATGACACTCAATGAATGACAAATGATACAAAAGACTACTGACATTGTCTGGGGTCTGTCCACAGGCAGCTGGGACCACAAGGATCCACGACAGGAGGGTAACATAGGATATATTTAAATGTGTTATTATTGAATATAAAAACATACAATTTACTTGCAGTGAAGCGGCTCAATATCTCCATCACATTAGTCATCTAACAGACCCCCATTCAGAGAGACCCACAGAAGCAACCAGGGTGAATGCCCTGCTCAAGGGCACGTCGACAGATGTCCCACGAGGTCAACCACGTGGCTGAACCAGCAACCCATCAGCCACCGGCTCAAGCTCCCAACCACCAGGCCACCAACCCTTCAGGATCCCCTCCCCCACAGTTCCCCAACAGCTGCTCCTCAACTATCCGAGACCCCCCCCCTCACGGTCCTCTGAAATTAAAAACGATAATTCCCCCCTCCCCCC
>NC_036839.1:31592273-31603895 GCF_002910315.2 Salvelinus sp. IW2-2015
TCCTACAGTAGCCTGGAATACGTCCCTTTAAGTCCAGCCCTGGATAGCCCCTTTAGTCCAGCGTGGTAAGCCCCTTTAGCCCCAGCCTGGATAGCACCCTTTTACCAAGCCTGGAAATAGCCCCTTTAAGCCCAGCCCGTATAGCCCTTTAGCCAGCCTGGATAGTCCCCTTTAAGCCGCAGCAGTGGATAGCCCTTTAGCCAGCGTGGTAGCCCCTTTTAGTCCAGCCTGGATAGCCCCTTTAGCCCAGCGTGGATAGCCCTTTAGTCCCAGCGTGGATAGCCCCTTTAGCCCAGCCTGGATAGCCCCTTAGTCCATCCTGGATAGCCCCTTTAGTCAGCGTGATAGCCCCTTTTGTCCCGCGTGGATAGCCCTTTAGCACCAGCGTGGAATAGCCTTTAGCCCAGCCTGGATAGCCCCTTTAGCTCCAGCGTGGATAGCCCCCTTAGCCCAGCCTGGATAGCCCCTTTAGCCCAGCGGATAGCCCCTTTAGTCCACCTGATAGCCCCTTTAGTCAGCGTGGATCAGCCCCTAGTCAGCGTGGCATACGCCCCTTTAGTCCAGCCTGGATAGCCCCTTTAGTACCAGCGGGATCGCCTTAGTCCAGGTGGATAGCCCTTTAGCCTAGCGGGATTGCCCTTTACCGAGCCGGAAGACCGCTTTAGTCCAGCGTGGATAAGCCCCTTTAGCCCAAGCCTGGATAGCCCTTTAGCACCAGCCCTGGATAGCCCTTTAGTCCAGCCTGTAATAGCCCCTTTAGTCCAGCCTGTATAGCCCCTTAGTCCAGCCTTATAGCCCCCTTTAGCCTGGATAGCCCCTTTTAGCTGGATAGCCCCTTTGCCCGCCTGATAGCCTTTAGCCAGCCTGGATAGCCCCTTTAGTCCGCTGGATAGCCCCTTTAGCCTGGATAGCCCCTTTAGCCAGCCTGGATAGCCCCCTTTAGCCCGCCTGGATAGCGCCTTTAGTCCAGCGTGGATGCCCCATTAGCCAGCCCTGGATAGCCCCTTTAGTCCAGCGTGGATAGCCCTTTAGCCCCGCCTGGATAGCCCCTTTAAGCCCAGCTGGATAGCCCTTTAGCCCAGCCTGGATAGCCCTTTAGCCCAGCCTGGATAGCCCCTTTAGTCCAGCCTGGATAGCCCTTTAGTCCAGCCTTGGATAGCCCCTTTATCCAGCCTGGATACCCCTTTCAGTCCAGCCTGGAATAGCACCTTTAAGTCCAGCGTTGATAGCCCCTTAGCCAGCCTGGATAGCGCCCTTTAGCCCAGCCTGGAAGCCCTTTAGTCCAGCGTGGGTAGCCCCTTAGTCCAGCCTGGATAGTCCCTTAGTCCAGCCTGGATAGCCCCTTTAGCCCAGCCTGGATAGCCCTTAGCCAGCCTGGATAGCCCTTTACGTCCAGCCTGGATAGTCCCTTTAAGTCCAGCCTGGATAGCCCCTTAATCGCAGCTGGATAGCCCTTTTAGCCAGCCTGGATAGCCACTTTAGTCCAGCCTGTATAGCCCCTTTAGTCCTAGCCTTGTATAGCCCCTTTAGTAGTCAGCCTGTTATAGCCCTTTAGCCTGGGATAGCCCCTTTAGCCTGGAGTAGCCCCTTAAAGCCCAGCCTGGATAAGCCCCTTTCAGTCCAGCCTGTATAGGCCCCTTTAGCTGGATAGCCCTTTAGCCTGGATAGCCCTTTAGCCCACCTGGATAGCCCCTTAGCCCAGCCTGGATAGCCCCTTTAGTCGCCTGGATAGGCCCCTTTAGCCCAAGCCTGGATAGCCCCTTTTAGCCCAGCCTGGATAGCCCCTTTAGCCCAGCCTGGATAGCCCTTTAGTCCATCTGGATAGCCACTTTAGCCAGCCTGGATAGCCCCTTTAGCCTGGATAGCCCTTTAGCCCAGCCTGGATAGCCCTTTAGCCCAGCCTGGATCAGCACCTTTAGCCAGCCTGGAATAGCCCTTTAGCCTGGATCAGCCCTTTAGGCCTGGATAGCCCCCTTTAGCCCCCAGCCTGGATAGTCCTTTAGTAGCCTGGATAAGCCCTTAGTCCAGCGTGGATAGCCCTTTAGTCCAGCGTGGATAGCCCTTTAGTCCCCGCCTGGATAGCCCTTTAGTCACCTGGATAGCCCTTTACGCCCAGCTGGATAGCCCCTTTAGCCCGCAGCGTGGATAGCCCTTAGCCCAGCGTGGATAGCCCTTTAGCCTGGATAGCCCCTTTACCAGCCTGGATAGCCTTTTAGCCCAGCCTGGCTAGCCCCCTTTAGCCCAGCCTGGATAGCCCCTTTAGTCGCAGCCTGGATAGCCCCTTTAGCCACAGCGGTGGATAGCAAACTTTTACCTGGATAGCCCCTTTAGCCCAGGTGGATAGCCCTTTAGTCAGCGTGGGATAGCCCCTTTAGTTCCAGCGTGGATAGCCCTTTAGTTCCAGCCTGGAATAGCCCCTTTAAGCCTGGTAGCCCTTTAGTCCAGCCTGGATAGCCCCTTTAGTCCCAGCGTGGATAGCCCTTTAGCCCAGGTGGATAGCCCCTTTAGCAGCGTGGATAGCCCTTTAGTCCAGCGTGGATAGCCCTTTAAGTCCAGCCTGGATAGCCCCTTTAGCCTGGATAGCCCCTTTAGTCAGCCTGGTAGCCCTTTAGTCCAGCGTGGATACCCTTTAGCCCAGCGTGGATAGCCCCTTTAGCCCAGTGTCGGATAGTCCTTTACCCCCAGCGAGGGGGGGGGGGGGAGGGGGGGGGGGGGGGCGGGGGGTGGGATAGCCTTTAGCCCAGCCTGGATAGCACTTAGCCAGCGTGGATAGCCCTTTAGCCCAGTCCCTGGATGCCCCTTTGCCCAGCGTGGATAGTCCCTTAGTCCAGTGTGGATTAGTCCTTTAGTCCAGCGGGATAGCACTTTAGTCCAGCCTGGATAGTCCCTTTAGTCACCTGGATAGCCCTTTACCCCAGCCTGATAGTCCTTTAGTCCAGCCTTGGATAGCCCTTTAGTCAGCCTGGATAGTCCCTTTAAGTCCAGCCTGGATAGCCCCTTTAGTCCCAGCCTGGATAGTCCCTTTAGTCCCCAGCCTGGATAGCCGCTTTACCCCAGCCCTGGATAAGTTCCCTTTACCGCCCAGCCTAGATAGCCCCTTTTAGTCAGCCTGGATCGCCCCTTTAGCCCAGCCTGGATGCCCCTTTTAGGTCCGCCTGGATAAGCACCTTTAGCCTGCCTCGTAATCCAATGGTTTTTGGTTTGGATACTTCTTATAGGCATGTATGCACTTATTGAGGGAACTTCGTGACTGTTGTGGACTGAATCCGGAATTCATATCCAGTCTGGTAACTAGCAAAACATCTTGTAGCCTCACTGTCTGCTTGGTCCCGAGTATTCTATTTGAGTACCTCCCTCTTCTACTTTATCTATTGTGATGCCGTATAATCGCAGAGATCCTATCAAATAAGAATAATTAAATGAGTTCTAGATGTGATTCTATGAGTAGAATAACTGAAGACAGATTTAATCTTGCTCAAAGTCAAAACCTCTTTTCCCCAGGCTTTTGTTTCAAAGCAGCTAGCTATCTGTTTAAACTAACTTTATCTCAGGAAACGTTTCAGTGCCCTCTTGGTTCTTGGCAGAGGAGAGTGACATTTTTCAGCAGTCGCCTGCGGTTCTGCCGGCCCAGTCATTCTCTATGGCAAGCTGGAAGGAGCCTGGTAACCAGCAGCAGACAGGGATCAGAGCCGAGTCAGATGGCCGTGTGTTAGCAGAGTGGCAGAGGGGGTAATTAGGGAGCTTTTCATTTGCACTGAGTGATCCCATCGTCTGTTCCCTCTTTCACTCGATGAGACTGGACGTGTGTGTTAATTAGTACTGTGTCAGCCTTGTATGGGTAATTCAGAAAGGCAAGCAATGCCCTTGTTTCAACATTGACTCGGACCTCCCTCATTTATTAAAACTACAGACAACTTGTGTCTTCACTCTCTGTTTGTCTTTTCACCTCTACTCTCTCCCACCATCCCTCCCTCCCTCTTCTTTTCTCTCCTTCCCTCTCTTCTCTCTCTCTCTCTCTCTCTCTCTCTCTCTCTCTTCTCTCTCTCTCTCTCTCTCTCTCTTCTCTCTCTCCTCTCTCTCCTCTCCCTCTCCCTCTCCACTCTCTCCCCTGCCCTCTCCCTCTCCCCTCTCTCTCTCTCTCTCTCTCTCTCTCCTCTCCCTCTCTCTCTCTCTCTCTCTCTCTCTCTCATCTTCTCTCTCTCCTCTCTCTCCCTCTCCCTCTCCCTCTCACCTCTCTCCCCTCCTCTCCCTCTCCCTCCCCTCTCCTTCCTCTCCCTCTCACCTCCTCTTCTCCTCTCTCTCACCTCCTCTCCAACACCTCCTCTCTCTCTCTCTCTCCTCTTCTCTCTCTTTCTCCCTTCTCTCTCTTTCTTCATCTCTCTCTCTCTCTCTCTTCTCTCTCCAACTCTCTCTCTCTTCTCCTCTCTCTTCTCCCCCCTCTCTCCATCCGTCCCTCTCTCTCTCTCTCTTCCCTCTCAATTCATTCATTATTAGTTTATTGGGGCTTGAACGTAAACAATGTACATATTGCCAAAGATAATTTTTGGATATTTTTAACAATATGAAAATAATAGAATCAAAATTGTCAACTTGGTCAACAGTAAACAACAATAACCAAGTGGTCAAATAACATACATCTGACCAATAACAATAAGCTACAGTAGAGGACATGTGCAGGTTGATTGGGTCTGGTCAGAACCTGTCCCTCCACCTTTATGGCAGGCAGCGAAGCAATGTAGTGCGCTGCACCCACAAAGTCTCTGCGTCCTCCCCAACAGGAACATGGTAGCCTACTCTCATCAGAGAGGGTCTTATGAAACCTTGAATAAGGGTTTCCAAATTATAAGGTTTCAAATTGGCGAATTGAATCTCTAATTGTTTTATATTTTTATAATGCGCTCCGTCTCAGGCTTCTGCTGTTGTGCAGTGGTTTTGCAAACCAGCCTTTTTCTTCTAAGGGAGCGAGCCAGCTTTTTCCTGTGTTAACCCCTTCTTCTCGTCTCGAATCTACCTCACTCCTTTCTCTTTCTCTTCCTCTCATCCTCCTCTCCTCTCTCTCTCTCTCTTCTCTCCCCGTCTCTCTTCCTCTCTCTCTCCTCCTTCTCTCGTTCTCTCTCGTCTCTCTCTCCTCTTCTCTCTCGTCTCTCTCTCTCTCTCTTCTCTCTCTCGTCCCTCTCTTCTCTCTCTCTTCTCTTTCTCTCTCTCTCTCTCTCCTCGTCTCTCCCTCTTCTCTCTCTCTCTCTCTCTCTCTCTCTTCTTCTTCTCTCTCATCTCTCCATCCTCCTCTCTCTCTCTCTCTCTCATCTTCTCCGTCTGGACCCAGCCTCACCTACAGACAGTTCCCTAGCCTCCTCCAGTTTGATCCTTTATATTGGGCAGACAGACCAGTTTCCTCATTCCTCAAGTATGATCCTTTATATTGGGCAGACAGACCAGTCCCTCCTCCTCCAGTTTAGATCCTTTATATTGGGCAGACAGACCAGTTCCCTGCCTCCTCCAGTTTAGATCCTTTATATTGGGCAGACAGACCAGTTCCCTGCTTCCATCCAGTTTAGATCCTTTAATATTGGGCAAGACAGACAGTTCCCTGCCTCCTCCAGTTTGATCCTTTATATTGGGCAGACAGACCAGTTCCTGCCTCCTCAGTATGATCCTTTATATTGGGGCCAGAAGAACCAGTTCCCTGCCTCCTACAGTTTAGATCCTTTATATTGGGCAGACAGACCAGTTCCCTGCCTCCTCCAGTTTAGATCCTTTATATTGGGCACACAGACCAGTTCCCTGCCTCCTCCCATTGTCACCTGCCTCCTCTATTTTTGGGGTAATGCTGTAATCAATTGATTGTTATCTTTGATTTCCATACATTTCTGATAACTCCATGAAGGACATAACTCTACCATTCCAATTTACAATAATGTTTAAAAACCAGATACACTTTTCAAACATTTTCCATAAACACAGGTCTTTTATCAACCAGCACATTTGAGTTAAGCCATAATATTTGTTGTAATATTTGTTCTAAGATTTCTGGGGAGGAAATTGAAATTGTTGCCAGCTCTGCAATGCTGGTTTGAAAAAGAGAAATATATATTTTTTTTAATTTCATTCAATTAATCAAAAATGAGACATCAATCTGCACAAAGGTAAAAATATAGTTTTAAAAAACCTCCAAAACCCTCTACAGGATCAGTGTCCCTCCCGTGGGACGGTTGAGCGAACATGCGCTAATGTTATTAACATGAGGTTGTGAGTAACAAGAACATTTCCCAGATATATCTGATATGGGCGGAAAGTTTACATTTTTAAATTCTTGTTAATCTGCACTGTCCAATTTACAGTATCTATTACAGTGAAAGAATACCATGCTTTTGTTTGAGGAGAGTGCACAGTTATGAACTTGAAAATATATATATATATATTAAACCAATTAGGCACATTTGGGCAGACTTGATACAACATTTTGAACAGAAATGCAAAGGTTCATTGGATCAGTCTAAAACTTTTCACATACACTGCTGCCATCTAGTGGCTAAAAACTAAATGGTACCTAAACGGGAATAATACATTGTGGCCTTTTTCTTGCATTTCAAAAGATGATAAAAACTTTTTTTTTTAAACGCATGTTTTTTCTTTGTATTATCTTTTAATAGATCTAATGTGTTATATTCTGCAAACATATTTTCACATTTCCACAAACTTCAAAGTGTTTCCTTTCAAATGGTACCAAGAATATGCATATCCTAGCTTCCGGGCCTGGGCTACAGGCAGTTATATTTGGATATGTCATTTTAGGTTAAAACTGAAAAAAAGGGGTCCGATCCTTAAAACAGCTTTTCTTAGTAATCTGCTTGGGAACCATTTAGGGTTCAAGTAAAACTTTTCGATAAGTGAAGCTTTTAGAGAGTGGTTTAGTGCTTTCGTATTTAATAATCTCAACCCATCCAGCATGAGTAAATTAGTACTGTAAACTGAGATATGACTAAGGAGTTAATCAGGGTAATTTTCCCATAAATAGACAGGTATTTACCTCTCTGTGGTTGCAGGATCTTGTCTAAGTTTTCGATTGAAATTCATTGCGGAGAGCCCATTTAAATCTTTTGTGATATGAATACCAAGTATCTCTACTTCACCGTCAGCCCATTTTATAGGATCAGCTGCAGGGTAATGTAAAAGTTGTATTTTTAAAAGATCCAATACATCCAGAGAGTACAGAAAAGTTATCTAAATCTTCAATGAGACATTGCAGGGATCTAGCTTGTGGACTTAACATAAAACTTGAGTCCTCTGTATATATAGACACATTTGTTTTTAAGCCTTGGATTTGTAATCCTCTAATGTTATTAATTGATCTGATTTTAATTGTTAGCATTGTTATGGCCATAACGAATAGGTATGGTAACAGCGGACACCCTTGTTTATCTCCTCTTAACTCAAATCTCTCTGAGAAGTAGCCGCTATTTACTCATTTACACCTGGAGTTGCTATACAATAATTTTACCCATTTTATAAGAGAATCACCAAAACAAAATAAAAATCCAGGCATTATAAATATAATCCAGTCTAACTTTATCAAAGGACTTTTAAAAATCTGCTATAAATACCATTCCTGGCTTCTTAGATGTTTCATGATGTTCTATTATTTCTAGTAGTTGTTGTATATTATCTCCAATGCACATTTGTGGCCTGCTGGAGGTCATTTTGCAGGGCTCTGGCAGTGCTCCTCCTTGCACAAAGGCGGAGGTAGCGGTCCTGCTGCTGGGTTGTTGCCCTCCTACGGCCTCCTCCACGTCTCCTGATGTACTGGCCTGTCTCCTGGTAGCGCCTCCATGCTCTGGACACTACGCTGACAGACACAGCAAACCTTCTTGCCACAGCTCGCATTGATGTGCCATCCTGGATGAGCTGCACTACCTGAGCCACTTGTGTGTGTTGTAGACTCTGTCTCATGCTACCACTAGAGTGAAAGTGACCAAAACATCAGCCAGGAAGCATAGGAACTGAGAAGTGGTCTGTGGTCACCACCTGCAGAACCACTCCTTTATTGGGGGTGTCTTGCTAATTGCCTATAATTTCCACCTTTTGTCTATTCCATTTGCACAACAGCATGTGAAATTTATTGTCAATCAGTGTTGCTTCCTAAGTGGACAGTTTGATTTCACAGAAGTGTGATTGACTTGGAGTTACATTGTGTTGTTTAAGTGTTCCCTTTATTTTTTTGAGCAGTGTATATATATATTTATATATATATATATATATTTGGCCTGACTGCTGATAGCCCATACCAACGCATTGAATAACAGATTTGAATAACAGTGTCTGTCCTATATTTGAGAGATACAGTATAAGAAAGATCAGGAAACATTTGTATTTAGTATTTAGTAACATATATTTAACCCCTTATATTTGGTACTAAACAGTCTCCATATATACAGTTTACTTCCATTTTTCAACTGGTACAGGGGGACCTTCAGATGAAACAACCAACATGTACAGTACCAGTCAACAGTTTGGACACACCTACTCATCCAAGGGTTTTTCTTTATTTTTTAACATTTTCTAAATTGTAGAATAATAGTGAAGACATCAAAACTATGAAATAACATTTACATTTACATTTAAGTCATTTAGCAGACGCTCTTATCCAGAACGACTTGGTTATTAGCAATAGCCTTGCGGGTGAACAAACAGCTGACCCACGCACCACGTGTATACATCACCCTGTCTATGTGTTAAGTGCTTCCTTGAGATGCAGCCACTAGGTGTGTGTTCTTCTGGTTTGGTTAGACAGGTTACCACTTCCTTATCCATCAGACCCACAGTGGGGAAGAGGGGAAGATATCGGCGTTAAACGTGGAAACGGTGCCTAGTGTGGTAGTCAACGGGGTGAATATGGTGGGTAGCCCTGACAGGGGCTTGCAGCGATTGTCAAAACAGAACCCTTAGCCATTATGCAAAGAGAACCTGTCGAAAAGACGGGGCACATTGTCTTTTAAAAACAACTATAGTTAAGTTGATTTTTTAAAATATTTTATTATATCATATTTAATCAGGTTCAATCAGAGCTAAATGTTTCCTTGGAGTTCCAACCTACACGTGTGATAAGCATCTACCACAAGATGGCACTAGCACTCCCCATTCAACACCCCAGTAACCCTCCTCCATCTCCAACCAGTTTATAACTGATACAGACAGAGCCTCAGCCATATCATTCAACAGCTCTCACTGCTACAGCCAATTAAGTCATTAGGCCTATTTTACACTTAGACAAATGGACATTTATTTCTTAAAACCGATGCAACTGATTTCCGTCAGCCTTTTTAAAAACACAGTTCACAGTTCAGCTGGGAACAACTACTATAGCACTTCTCTATACTGCAGACTGTAATGCGAGTCCAAAATGGAGTCGAGGAATTCCTTATGGGTCAACAGTGCACTAGATAGGTTGGGTCTAAAATGGCACCCTATTCCCTATCTATAATAGAATCGTGAGGGTCATAAACCAGGAAGAGAAATCCTGCTACTGTATCTGCTCAGCTGGAATGAAGCCTCTCTCTCTCTTCACTGCAAAATGAGATGCTGTTAATAAAAAGCAGTACTAAATCAGGAGGTGATACATGTAATGGGGTTGGATGGATGGATGGCTTAGTTAATACTCTGGGCCTGAATGATCATGTTCATTTAATTCCCCCTACTCAAATGAACCAGAAGGCCCAATAAAGGTCAATTAACCAACAAGCCTCCAATCTCCATTTTGTGATTTCTTTTTTTTAACGGCTCCATCTAAATCACAGTTTCATATACTGTAGGAAGTGTAATGGCCTAGCTCCCACTCAGCCCAGTCCTACGGGAGAGCAGCTCCCACTCAGCCCACCCCTACGGGAGAGCAGCTCCCACTCAGCCCACCCCTACGGGAGAGCAGCTCCCACTCAGCCCAGTCCTACGGGAGGGCAGCTCCCACTCAGCCCAGTCCTACGGGAGAGCAGCTCCCACTGGAGCCAGGTCCCTACGGGAGGGCAGCTCCCACTCAGCCCACCCCTACGGGAGGGCAGCTCCCACTCAGCCCACCCCTACGGGAGGCCAGCTCCCACTCAGCCCACCCCTACGGGAGGCCAGCTCCCACTCAGCCCACCCCTACGGGAGGCCAGCTCCCACTCAGCCCAGTCCAAGCTCTTCTATGTCCTGGCACCCCAATGGTGGAACCAGCTTCCCCCTGAAGCTAGGACAGCAGAGTCCCTGCCCATTTTCTGAAAATATCTGAAACTCTACCTCTTCAAACAGTATCTTAAATAAAATCCTCCTCCTCTCGACCCCCGCCCCCTCAAAAAAATAACATGATAAAAATAACATGATTGTTACGGCCGTCCTCGCTGACAGAAGGTGTGGATCAAAACGCAGAGTGGTTAGTGTTCATTCTTTTAATGAAAGTCAACAAAACACTTCAAAATACAAAAACAACCAACGTGACAAAACCGAAACCGTCCTGTGTGGCAACAAAACCTCCACAGGAACAAACACCCACAAAACACAAGTGAAACCCTGGCTGCCTAAGTATGATTCTCAATCAGGGACAACGATTGACAGCTGTCTCTGATTGAGAATCATACCAGGCCGAACACAAAATCCCAACATAGAAAATCAACCATAGACAACCCACCCAACTCACGCCCTGACCAACTAAAATAAATACAAAACAAAGGAAAACAGGTCAGGAACGTGACAATGATCCCCCCCAGCTCTGACTCTACTGATATCTCTGTTATTGAGGAAAAATGTACTTTATATGCCTGTGATATGTGGTTGTTTAAACTACCTATCGTAAGAAGGAGGCACTAACAGTCATTCTGGATAAGAGTGTCTGCTAAACGACTAAAATGTACATGTAAATGGGAAACATGAACTGAGCATATTGCAAACGGTCAGCAGGGGGAGACAAGCATCTGAAAGGTGAGCATCGATATCCTTGTAACAGAACTATACTTGAGCCACTGTTTTAAGCTGCTTATGTAAAATGTTAAAACCTTTTGAATTAACAGAGTAAGGCCATCTCTCCCTATTCATCTTTTTACGTCTGTTATCTTGGAGTTACTCTGAGGACTACCTGTTCACATTGATCACCTCATCACCAGTAGAATTCCTATTTTAAACGGCCCTAATAAATATACCAGTTCAAATACATGACCCGACAATATTGAACTGTGTATGGTAAGTCATTTACAGTATTGATGTTGACTAGCGTTAGGAGGAGATGCTTGGTAAGTCATTTACAGAACTTGTTATGGAACTTGTTCTCAACTAGCTTACCTGGTTAAATAAAGGTGAAATAAAATACATTTAAAAAAGGTACCAGAATATTTTTTGGATCTGGTGTCAGTTGCCATAATATCTATTAATCTGGTATCTGTAAACAGAATATCTATTAATCTGGTATCTGTAAACAGAATATCTATTAATCTGGTATCAGTTAGCAGAATATTTATTGATCTGGTATCAGTTAGCAGAATATCTATTGATATGGTATCTGTAAGGGGAATATCTATTGATCTGGTATTAGTTAGCAGAATATCTATTGGGGAGAGAGAGAGAGACTAGGTGATAGGAGGTATATAGCAGAATATCTAATTG
>NC_036839.1:31604592-31614891 GCF_002910315.2 Salvelinus sp. IW2-2015
ATCTGGTATCAGTTAGCAGAATATCTATTGATCTGGTATCAGTTAGCAGAATATCTATTGATATGGTATCAGTTAGCAGAATATCTATTGATCTGTTATTGGCCCCTTCACTTGACAGGATTATGCAAATCCATACTCTTATACATGAATCATACTGCACTAGATAAACCAAGTGTTAATATAATAAGCTAAATGTGTGGTGCCACCCTTAGTCTAGAAGTCAATAAAAAAATACAGGATATTTCTGGTCACTCATGAGAAATCCTCACAACCTCTGTATCCTCCCTGCTTATCCATGAACCCTACTTCAAATCAAATTGTATTTGTCACATGCGCCGAATACAACTGGTGTAGACCTTACAGTGAAATGCTTACTTTACCAACAAATCAGTTTTAAGAAAATACCAAAAAAATGTAAGAGATAAGAATAACAAATAACTAAAGAGCAGCAGTAAATAACAATAGAGGGGTTGTAAACAGGAGGTATCGGTACAAAGTCAATGTGTCAATGTGCGGGGGCACCGGTGTTGAGGTATTTGAGATAACTATGTACATGCAGGTAGAGTTATTAAAGTGGCTATGCATAGATAATAACAGAGAGTAGCAGCAGCGTAGGGAGGTGATATACTGGGCCGTACGCACTAGCTTTTGTAGTGCCTTGCGGTCGGACGCTGAGCAGTTGCCATACCAGGCAGTGATGCAACCCGTCAGGATGCTCTCGATGGTGCAGCTGTAAAACCTTTTGAGGATCTGAGGATCCACGCCAAATCTTTTCAGTCTCATGAGGCGGAATAGGTTTTGTCGTGCCCCCTTCACAGCTGTCTTGGTGTGCTTGGACCATGTTAGTTTGTTGATTATTTGGACTCGAACTTGAAGCTCTCAACCTGCTCCACTACAGCCCCGTCGATGAGAATGGAGGCGTGCTCAGTCCTCCTTTTCCTGTAGTCCACAATCATCTCCTTCGTCTTTACCACGTTGAGGGAGAGATTGTTGTCCTTGCACCACACGGTCAGGTCTCTAATTTCCTCCATATATGCTGTCTCGTCGTACTGTCGGTGATCAGGCCTAGTATTGTTGAATCATTGGCAAATTTTTATTTTTTATTTTTTTTTATTTTATCCCATTTTCTCCCCCCTTTTTGTGGTATCCAATCGCTAGTAATTACTATCTTGTCTCATCGCTACAACTCCCGTACGGGCTCGGGAGAGACGAAGGTCGAAAGCCATGCGTCCTCCGAAGCACAACCCAACCAAGCCGCACTGCTTCTTAACACAGCGCGCCTCCAACCCGGAAGCCAGCCGCACCAATGTGTCGGAGGAAACACKGTGRACCTGGCCCCCTTGGTTAGCGCGCACTGCGCCCGGCCCGCCACAGGAGTCGCTGGAGCGCGATGAGACAAGGATATCCCTACCGGCCAAACCCTCCCTAACCCGGACGATGCTAGCCCAATTGTGCGTCGCCCCACGGACCTCCCGGTCGCGGCCGGCTGCGACAGAGCCTGGGCGCGAACCCAGAGACTCTGGTGGCGCAGTTAGCACTGCGATGCAGTGCCCTAGACCACTGCGCCACCCGGGAGGCCCATCATTGGCAAACTTAATGATGGTGTTGGAGTCGTGCCTGGCCGTACAGTCATGAGTGAACAGGGAGTACAGGAGGGGACTAAGCATGCACCCCTGAGGGGCCCCCGTGTTGAGGATCAGCGTGGTGGATGTGTTGTTACCTACCCTTACTACCTAGGGGTAGCCAGTCAGGAAGTTCAGGATCCAGTTGCAGAGGGAGGTGTTTAGTCCCAGGGTCCTTAGCTTAATGATGAGCTTGGAGGGCACTATGGTGTTGAACGCTGAGCTGTAGTCAATGAATAACATTCTCACATAGGTGTTCCTTTTGTCCAGGTGGGAAAGGGCAGTGTTGAGTGCATTAGAGATTTCATCATTTGTGGATCTGTTGGTGCGGTATGCAAATTGGAGTCGGTCTAGGGTTTCTGGGATAATGGTGTTGATGTGAGCCATTACCAGCCTTTCAAAGTATTTCATGGCTACAGACATGAGTGCTACGGGTCGGTAGTCATTTAGGCAGGTTACCTTAGTGTTCTTGGGCACAGGGACTATGGTGGTCTGCTTTAAAAATGCAGGTTTGGTCAGTGAAGACACTTGGCAGTTGGTCAGCGCCTGCTCGCAGAACACCTCCTGGTAATCCGTCTGGCCTAGCGGCCTTGTGAATGTTGACCTGTTTAACTTCTCTAGGGTAGGGGGCAGCATTCAGAATTTTGGATGAAATGCATGCCCAAATTAAACTGCCTGCATCTCGGGCCCAGAATATATGATATGCATATAACTGGTAGATTTGGATAGAAAACACTCTAAAGTTTCCAAAACTGTTCAAATAATGTCTGTGAGTATAACAGAACTGATTTGGCAGGCGAAAACCTGAGAAAAATCCATTCAGGAAGTAGTTTTGGTTTTGTAGTTTTCTATTCAATGCCAATACAGTATCCATTGACTTAGGACTCAAGTTTCTATGCCTTCCACTAGATGTCAACAGTTTTCAGAAATTGTTTCAGGCTTTCAGTATTCTGAAAAATGAAGAAGTAAGAGCAGTCTGAATGAGTGGACGCTAAAGTTTCACGGAGCTTTTTCATGCACACAACCGAGAGAGTGAGTTTCTTGTTTACCTTTTATATTGACGACATTGTTGTCCGGTGTAAATATTATTGATTATTTAGGCTAAAAACAACCTGAGGTTTGAATATAAACATCGTTTGACATGTTTCTATGAACTTTACGGACACAATTTGAATTGTTTTGTCTTCCTGTTTTGACTGCGTTTGAGCCTGTGGATTACTGAAGAAAACGCGTGAACAAAACAGAGGTTTTTGGATATAAAGAGACTTTATCGAACAAAAGGAACATTTACTGAGTAAATGAATGTCTGCTGAGTGCAACCATATGAAGATCATCAAAGGTAAGGGATTAATTTTATCTCTATTTCTGACTTGTGTAACTGTTCTACTTGGCTGGTTACTGTTTGTAATGATTTGTCTAGTGGGCTATGTTCTCAAATAATCGTAAGGTATGCTTTCGCCGTAAACCATTTTTTAAATCTGACACAGTGGTTGGTCACAAGCAGTTAATCTTTAAATCTTTAAACCTTTGTTAAATATGTTTTGTTTTCAGAATTTTTATAATGAGTATTAATGTATTTGAATTTGGCACCCAGCAGTTTCACTGGTTGTTGAAGAGGTGGGACGCTACCGTCTCACGTGCCCAAGAGAGGTTAAAGGTCTTACATCGCCTCCGGAGAGCGTGATCACACAGTCGTCCGGAACAGCTGAAGCTCTCATGCACGTTTCAGTGATACTTGCCTCGAAGCGAAGTTATTTAGCTCCACTGGTAGGCTCGTGTCACTGGGCAGCTCTCGGCTGTGCTTCCCTTTGTAGTCTGTAATAGTTTGCAAGCCCTGCCACATCCGACGATTATCGGAGCTGGTTTAGTACGATTCGATCTTAGTCCTGTATTGACACTTTGCCTGTTTGATGGTTCGTCGGAGGGCATTGCGGGATTTCTTGTAAGCTTCCGGGTGAAAGTCCTCACCTTGAAAGTGGCAGCTCTACCCTTTATCTCAGTGCGGATGTTGCCTGTAATCCATGGTTTCTGGTTGGGGTATGAACGTACAGTCACTGTGGGGATGACGTTCTCAATGGGTTTTATTGATAAAGCCAGTGACTGATGTGGTGTACTCCTCAATGCCATCGGAAGAATACCGGAACATATTCCAGTCTGTGATAGCAAAACAGTCCTGTAGTTTAGCATCTGCTTCATCTGATCACTTTTTGATAGACCGAGTCACTGGTGCTTCCTGCTTTAATTTTTGCTTATAAGCAGGAATCATGAGGATAGAGTTTTGGTCAGATTTGCCAAATGAAGGGCGAGGGAGAGCTTTGTACTCATCTCTGTGTGTGGAGTAAAGGTGGTCTAGAATTGTTTTCCCTCTGGTTGCATATTTAACATGCTGATAAAATGAGGTATAACTGATTTAAGTTTCCCTGCATTAAAGTCCCCGGTCACTAGGAGCGCCGCCTCTGGATGAGCGGTTTCCTGTTTGCTTATGGTGGAATACAGCTCATTGAGTGCGGTCTTAGTGCCAGCATCGGTCTGTGGTGGTATGTAGACAGCTACGAAAAATACAGATGAAAACTCTCTAGGGAGATAGTATCGTCCACAGCTTATCATGAGATACTCTACCTCAGGCGAACAAAATCTTGAGACTTCCTTAGATATCGTGCACCAGCTGTTGTTTACATAAATGTATAGAGCCCCGTGTCTTACCAGAGGCTGCTGTTCTATCCTGCTGATAGTGTCTAACCCGCCAGCTGTATGTTCTTAATGTCGTCGTAGCCTCGACTCGTTGAATCATAAGATATTACAGTTTTTTATGTCCCGTTGGTAGGATATACAGTGGGGCAAAAAAGTATTTAGTCAGCCACCAATTGTGCAAGTTCTCCCACTTAAAAATATGAGAGAGGCCTGTAATTTTCATCATACATCATAGGTACACTTCAACTTGACAGACAAAATGAGGAAAAAAATCCAGAAAATCACATTGTAGATTTTTAATGAATTTATTTGCAAATTATGGTGGAAAATAAGTATTTGGTCACCTACAAACAAGCAAGATTTCTGGCTCTCACAGACTGTAACTTCTTCTTTAAGAGGCTCCTCTGTCCTCCACTCGTTACCTGTATTAAGGCACCTGTTTGAACTTGTTATCAGTATAAAAGACACCTGTCCACAACCTCAAACAGTCACACTCCAAACTCCACTATTGCCAAGACCAAAGAGCTGTCAAAGGACACCAGAAACAAAATTCTAGACTGCACCAGGCTGGGAAGACTGAATCTGCCATAGGTAAGCAGCTTGGTTTGAAGAAATCAACTGTGGGAGCAATTATTAGGAAATGGAAGACATACAAGACCACTGATAATCTCCTCGATCTGGGCTCCACGCAAGATCTCACCCCGTGGGCTCAAAATGATCACAAGAACGGTGAGCAAAAATCCCAGAACCACACGGGGGAACCTAGTGAATGACCTGCAGAGAGCTGGGACCAAAGTAACAAAGCCTACCATCAGTAACACACTACGCCGCCAGGGACTCAAATCCTGCAGTGCCAGACGTGTCCCCCTGCTTAAGCCAGTACATGTCCAGGCCCGTCTGAAGTTTGCTAGAGAGCATTTGGATGATCCAGAAGAAGATTGGGAGAATGTCATATGGTCAGATGAAACCAAAATATAACTTTTTGGTAAAAACTCAACTCGTCGTGTTTGGAGGACAAAGAATGCTGAGTTGCATCCAAAGAACACCATATCTACTGTGAAGCATGGGGTGGAAACATCATGCTTTGGGGCTGTTTTTTGCAAAGAGACCAGGACGACTGATCCGTGTAAAGGAAAGAATGAATGGGGCCATGTATCGTGAGATTTTGAGTGAAAACCTCCTTCCATCAGCAAGGGCATTGAAGATGAAACGTGGCTGGGTCTTTCAGCATGACAATGATCCCAAACACACCGCCCGGGCAACGAAGGAGTGGCTTCGTAAGAAGCATTTCAAGGTCCTGGAGTGGCCTAGCCAGTCTCCAGATCTCAACCCCATAGAAAATCTTTGGAGGGAGTTGAAAGTCCGTGTTGCCAGCAACAGCCCCAAACATCACTGCTCTAGAGGAGATCTGCATGGAGAATGGGCCAAAATACCAGCAACAGTGTGTGAAACCTTGTGAAGACTTACAGAAAACGTTTGACCTCTGTCATTGCCAACAAAGGGTATATAACAAAGTATTGAGATAAACTTTTGTTATTGACCAAATACTTATTTTCCACCATAATTTGCAAATAAATTCATAAAAATCCTACAATGTGATTTTCTGGATTTTTTCTTCTCATTTTGTCTGTCATAGTTGAAGTGTACCTATGATGAAAATTACAGGCCTCTCTCATCTTTTAAGTGGAGAACTTGCACAATTGGTGGCTGACTAAATACTTTTTTGCCCACTGTACGTGCTTTCAGTTCGACCCATTTATTTTCCAGCGATTGAACAAAACAAATAGCATGGTTGGTTAAGAGCCGATAAGATGGCAGCCTCCCTCCGGTGCCATCTGGCTTAATGTCTGAGTCCCAAATGAACCCTATTCCCTATATAGTGCGCTACTTTAGACCATAACCTATGGGCCTAAAAGGAAATCCACTCCTTCTAGAACATTTCTCCACGAGTCATCTTGGTCCAGGTCGCTCTCAGCATCTGTGTCTGACTCACTAAGAATTACCTCCAAAGCCTCTTTCTCGGGTATACCTTTTATTACCCCCTGTTAGGTAGTTTGCTGGTTTTACCAGTTTGCTTGGTTTTACCCCCTGTTAGGTAGTTTGCTTGGTTTTACCCCCTGTTAGGTAGTTTTGCTTGGTTTTACCCCCCTGTTAGGTAGTTGCTTGTTTTACCCCTGTTAGGTAGTTTGCTTGGTTTTACCCCCTGTTAGGTAGTTTGCTTGGTTTTACCCCCCTGTTGGTAGTTTGCTTGTTTTACCCCCTGTTGGTAGTTTGCTTGGTTTCTACCCCCCTGTTAGGTAGTTTGCTTGGTTTTACCCCCCTGTTAGGTAGTTTGCTTGGTTTTACCCCCTGTTAGGTAGTTTGCTTGGTTTTACCCCCCTGTTAGGTAGTTTGCTTGGTTTTACCCCCTGTTAGGTAGTTTGCTTGGTTTTACCCCCCTGTTAGGTAGTTTGCTTGGTTTTACCCCCTGTTAGGTAGTTTGCTTGGTTTTTAAATCACAGATAATCCATTTTTATGACAACTACTATGTTGCTCTCTCTACATTCTGAGTGCCTCCTTTCACAATCCCGTTAGCTATAGCATTACACTAAAGAGCTACTCAAATCACACTTAGTCCAACCCAGGTCATCTGATAGGACTGTAGAGCTTACCTATTGGTCCTGGTCAACAGTAGTACCTTATGGGTCCTGGTCAACAGTAGTACTTATGGGTCCTGGTCAACAGTAGTACCCTGCGGTCCTGGTCAACAGTAGTACACTATGGGTCCTGGTCAACAGTAGTGCACTATGGGTCCTGGTCAACAGTAGTACCCTACGGGGCCTGTCAACAGTAGTACCCTATGGGTCCTGGTCAACAGTAGTACCATGGGTCCTGGTCAACAGTAGTGCCCTATGGGTCCTGGTCAACAGTAGTCCCCTATGGGTCCTGGTCAACAGTAGTACCCTATGGTCTGGTCAACAGTAGTACCCTATGGGTCCTGGTCAACAGTAGTACCCTATGGGTCCTGGTCACAGTAGTACCCGGTACCTCTACGGGTCCTGGTCAACAGTAGTACCTTATGGGTCCTGGTCAACAGTAGTACACTAGGTCCTGGTCAACAGTAGTACCCTGTGGGTCCTGGTCAACAGTAGTACACTATGGGTCCTGGTCAACAGTAGTACACACTATGGGTCCTGGTCAACAGTAGTCCCCTATGGGTCCTGGTCAACAGTAGTACACTATGGGTCCTGGTCAACAGTAGTACCGGGTCCGGTCAACAGTAGTACCGCGGGTCCTGGTCAACAGTAGTACACTATGGTCCTGGTCAACAGTGTACCCTATGGGTCCTGGTCAACAGTAGTACCCTATGGGTCCTGGTCAACAGTGACCCTATGGGTCCTGGTCAACAGTAGTCACTAGGGTCCTGGTCAACAGTAGTACCTTATGGGTCCTGGTCAACAGTAGTGCACTATGGGTCCTGGTCAACAGTAAGTGCACTATGGGTCCTGGTCAACAGTAGTACCTATGGGTCCTGGTCAACAGTAGTACCTTAGGGTCCTGGTCAACATTAGTGCACTATGGGTCCTGGTCAACAGTAGTGCACTATGGGTCCTGGTCAACAGTAGTACCCTATGGGTCCTGGTCAACAGTAGTGCACTATGGGTCCTGTCAACAGTAGTACCCTACGGGTCCTGGTCAACAGTAGTACCTACGGGTCCTGGTCAACAGTAGTACCCTGTGGGTCTGGTCAACAGTAGTACCCTGTGGGTCCTGGTCAACAGTAGTACCCTATGGGACCTGGTCAACAGTAGTACCCTATGGTCCTGGTCAACAGTAGTACCCTATGGTCCTGGTCAACAGTAGTACCCTGTGGATCCTGGTCAACAGTAGTACCCTACGGGTCCTGGTCAACAGTAGTACCTTATGGGTCCTGGTCAACAGTAGTACCCTGTGGGTCCTGGTCAACAGTAGTACCCTATGGGACCTGGTCAACAGTAGTACCCTATGGGACCTGGTCAACAGTAGTACCCTATGGGTCCTGGTCAACAGTAATACCCTACGGGTCCTGGTCAACAGTAGTACCCTGTGGGTCCTGGTCAACAGTAGTACCATGGGTCCTGGTCAGTAGTCATGGTCTGGTCAACAGTAGTACCGCTATGGGTCCTGGTCAACAGTAGTACCCTATGGTCCTGGTCAACAGTAGTACCCTATGGGTCCTGGTCAACAGTAGTACCCTACGGGTCTGGTCAACAGTAGTACACTATGGGTCCTGGTCAACAGTAGTACCCTGTGGATCCTGGTCAACAGTAGTACCCTATGGGTCCTGGTCAACAGTAGTACCTATGGGTCCTGGTCAACAGTAGTACCCTGTGGATCCTGTCAACAGTAGTACCCTAGGGTCCTGGTCAACAGTAGTACCCTATGGGTCCTGGTCAACAGTAGTACCCATGGGTCCTGGTCAACAGTAGTACCCTATGGGTCCTGGTCAACAGTAGTACACTATGGTCCTGGTCAACAGTAGTACCCTATGGGTCCTGGTCAACAGTAGTACCTACGGCCTGGTCAACAGTAGAGCACTATGGGTCCTGGTCAACAGTAGTACCCTACGGATCCTGGTCAACAGTAGTACCCTATGGGTCCTGGCCAAGTAGTACCCTATGGGTCCTGGTCAACAGTAGTACCCTATGGGTCCTGGTCAACAGTAGTACCCTACGGGTCCTGGTCAACAGTAGTACCTATGGTCCTGGTCAACAGTAGTACCCTATGGGTCCTGGTCAACAGTAGTACCCTACGGGTCCTGGTCAACAGTAGTACCCTACGGGTCCTGGTCAACAGTAGTACCCTATGGGTCTTGGTCAGAAGCAATGCACTATGGGTCTTGTCAGAAGCAATGCACTATGGGTCCTGGTCAGAAGCAATGCACTATGGGTCCTGGTCAGAAGCAGTGCACTATATAGACAATAGTGTTTCATTTGGGACTCATTCTTCCTTTATCATATCTCTGAGAATAATAAAACTTTCTTTGGTTTTATGATAAATGATTCAGTTAGCCAATCATACAGTAGTTTTAAATTATGACTGGTTCAGTTAGCCAATTTAGCAGAGTCTTTTATTTTGTTCTTGGAGAAGATAGAGTTGCACAATATCATTCAGATAGTAACAGGTAAGACATGCTGCACCAGGTTGGTCCCTTCGTCCTTGTTTCTCTGTGTTTCTTGATTGAGCAGAAGTGTTACCTCTGGCCAGGACAGTTTAAACTGACCTTGATATAGCTGCGTTCTCCTGGAGAGGGAGGGTGAGAGAGACAGAGAGAGAGAGAGAGAGAGAGAGAGAGAGAGAGAGAGAGGGGGGAAAGACGACGAGAGAGAGAGGGAGTTGGTGTGGGGTGGGGAGAGAGAGAGGGGGAAGACGACAGAGAGAGAGAGGGCAGAGAGAAAGAGAGAGAAGAGAGGGGAGTTGGTGTAGGGTGGGGGAGAGAGAGCGGAAGAGTGGGGGTGCATGGAGAGGGAGTGAGGGGGGTTTGGGGGCGAGAGAGTGCGAGAAAGAGAGTATAACTGGGGGAGGGAGAGAGGACAAAGGGAGTGAGAGAGAAAGAGAGGGCTGAGATTGGAGTGGGGGATGGGAGAGAGAGAGAGAGGCAGTAAACATAGAGTGTGGGAGATAGGGGAGACAGAAATGGGAAAGACCCATCTGTTTGTGTAATACGGTGCTATTTGGAGGCAGGAGATGTTTGTCTGGAGCAGCTGCTATCTCTCTCCCTGACCTTTAGCATTCCTCCTCTTGCCATCTGCAGATTGACAACTCCATTTATAAAGGCCTTGAATAAATAACCGTCCGTGGGCACGGATACCCAAGCAATCAACAAAATGGAAGCTTCGTACACTAAATACGCTGCGGCTGGGTAGCCACCAGCTGACCGGAGAGAAGATGGAGTCTGGTTCTGAGATAAATGACTGGAATATGACTGTGAGGAGGCCACCGCAATCAGACCTGCTCTGGATACAGG
>NC_036839.1:31616480-31628980 GCF_002910315.2 Salvelinus sp. IW2-2015
CTGAGGAGCTGGCATCTGTAATGAGAGCTGTCATCATCAGGTACAACTGAGGGAAGCTTCAGTCATCAGTACTGAGGAGCTTTCTCGGTACTAGGAGGTCAGACGGGCTGGTGAGGTCATATCGGTGGCCATGAGAACTGTCATCATCGGTGCGCTGAGGTGAGCTGTCATCTCTCAGGTAATTGAGGGAGGCTGTTTCATCATCAGGTAACTGACGGAGCTGTCTTCACTGGTGGTGAGGAGTGTCATCATCGGGTGCTGAGGAGCTGTCATCATCGGGTGGCTGAGGAGCTGTCATCATCTGGTTGGCTGCAGGAGGGTCTGTTTCACAGCGTAACTGAGGGAGCGTCATATCGTTGTCAGTCTCAGTCGGGTAATTGAGGGAGCTGTCTTCATCGGATGACTGAGGGCTGTCATCATTCAGTAAACGAGCGGAAGCTGTCTATCATCTGGTCTGAGGGAGCCTGTCATTCATCGGTGGAACTGAGGGAGCTGTCATTCAATCTGGTGGACTGAGTGAGCTGTCATCATCTTGGTAACTTGAGGGAGCTGTCATCATCAGGTAACTGAGGAGCTGTCTTCATCTGGCTGGCTGGGGAGCTGTCAGTCATCGGGGCTGGGTATTCTGGAAGGAGCTGTTCATAGTGCACTCGCAAGATGCAGCCCTCAGCCCCATAGACAACCCCACCAGGGAAGCTGTCATCACGCTCCTGCGATGATGCAGACACTCGCCAAATGAGACACCTTTCCTGATTCATCAGCTCCTCATACTGTAGCTGGAGCTGGTCATCATCAACAGGTAAACTGAAGAAATGTAGAATTCAACGCGGACTGGAGCTTGTCATTTCATTCGTTGGTGTGAGGTTAGGTTGTTTTTCTGATGGGGGAGTGATGTGTATGAGACAGCTGCATGACCACAGGTATACGAGGGAGCTCTGGCCCTCATTCATCAGCCGTAACGAGGGACAGCTCGTCATGCCATCCAGGCGTAAACACCCTAAGAGGGAGCTGTCATCATCTGGTAACTGCGGCGCGAGTCTCATCAGGACTAGGTGCTCACTCGGGTGAACTACTCGGGGCTGGCGACTTCATCACGTCTGGGAGCGCAACATCGGAACTTGAGGGCTGTCATCACTGGTAACTGAGATGATCATCAGTACTGGACTTCATCGTGCTGACGGAGCTGTCATCCATCTGGCTATGAGGGAGCTGTCATTCATCACCCGTAACTGAGGGAGCTGTCATATCAGTCGAGGGCTCATATCTGTCGAGGGAGCTGTCATCATCAGGTTAACTGAGGGAGCTGTCATCATCGGTACTAGGACTGTACTCAGGTATGAGCTGTCATCATCTCGTAACTGAGGGAGCGTCACTCTGGACTGAGACGTATCATCAGGTAAACTGAGGAGCTGACATCATCAGGTAACTGAGGACTGTCATCATCTGGTACTGGGGAGCTGTTCATTCATCTGGTAACTGAGGGAAGCTGTCATCGATCTTGGGTGACTGAGAGCGGTTCATCATCTGGTGACTGAGGGAGCTTCATCATCGGGGTGGCTGAGGGAGCTTGTCATCAATCGGGTGCTGAGGGAGCTGTCATCATCGGTGGCTGAGGGAGCTGTCATCATCAGGTAATGAGGGAGCTGTCCATTCAGTCTGTAACTGAGGGAGCCTGTCATCATCAGGTAACTGAGGGAAGCTGTCTTCATTCTGTGGGCTGAGGGAGCTGTCATATCGGGTGCTGAGGGAGTGTCATCATCTGGTAACTGAGGGAGCTGTCATCATCACGGTCAACTGAGGAGCTGTCATCATCTTGGTAACATGACAGGAGCTGTCATCATTCTGGTGCAGAAGGGAGCTGGCATCATCGGTGTGTCTGAGGAGCTGTCATCATCCAGGTAACTGAGGAGCTGTCCTCTCATCTGGTGGCTTGAGGGAAGCTGTTCGATCATCGGGTGCTTGAGGGAGCTTCATCATCTGGGCTGAGTGAAGCTGTCTTCATCAGGTAACTGAGGGAGCTGTCATTCATCAGGTAACTGAGGGGCTGTCTTCATCTGGTGCTGAGGGAGTGTCTTCATCTGGTGGCTGAGGGAGCTGGTCATCATCGGGTTGGCTGAGGGTGAGTTCATCATCGGTGGCTGAGGGAGCTGTATCATTCTGGTGGCTGAGTGAGCTGCTCTTCATCAGGTAACTGCAGGGAGCTGTCATCATCAGTAACGAGGAGCTGTCTTCATCGGGTGACTGAGGGAGCTGTCATCATCAGAATAGCTGAGGGAGCTGTCATCATCTGGTAAACTGAGGGAGCTGTCATCATCGGTAACTGAGGGAGCTTGTCTTCATCGGCGTAGACTGAGGAGCTGTCGTCATATCGGTGCTTGAGGAGCTGTTCATCATCGGTGGACTGAGGTAGCTGTCATCATCTGGACTGAGGGAGCTGTTCATCATCTGTACTGAGGAGCTGTCATCATCGGTGACTGAGGGAGCTGTCAGCATCTAGGTAACTGAGGGAGCTGTCATCATCAGTTAACTGAGGAGCTGTTCATTCATCGGGTAACTGAGGAGCTGTATCATCGGGTAACTGAGGGAGCTGTCATCATCGGGTAACTGAGGGAGCTGTCATCATCGGTGGCTGGAGCTGTCTCATCGGTGGGCTGAGGGACTTCATCATCAGGTAACTGAGGGAGCTGTCATCATCGGTGGCTGAGGGAGCTGTTCATCATCGGGGTAATCTGAGGGAGCTGTCATCATTCGGGTGGCTGAGGGAGCTGTCATCATCTGTGGCTGAGTGAGCTGTCTTCATCAGGTAAACTGAGGGAGCTGTCATCATCAGGTAAACTGAGGGAGCTGTCTTCATCGGTGACTGAGGAGCTGTCATCATCGGGTGGCTGAGGGAGCTGTCATCAATCTGGTGGCTGACAGTGAGCTGTCATTCATCAGGTAACTGAGGGAGCTGTCATCATCAGGTAAACTGAGGAGCTGTCTTCATCGGGGTGGCGAGGAGCTGTCATCATCGGGTGGCTGAGGTAGCTGTTCATCTGGTAACTGAGGGAGCTGTCATTCATCTGGTAATGAGGAGAGCTGTCATCATCGGTGACTGAGGGAGCTGTCATCATCAGGTAACTTGAGGAGTTGTCATCATCAGGTTAACTGAGGGAGCTGTCATCATCGGGTAACTGAGAGCTGCATCATCGGTAACTGAGTGAGCTGTCAGTTCATCGGGTAACTGAGGGAGCTGTCATCATCGGGTGGCTGAGGGAGCTGTCATCATCGGTGCTGAGGAGCTGTCAGGCATCAGGAACTGAGGGAGCTGTCATCATCGGTGGCTGAGGGAGGCTGTCATCATCGGGAACTGGAGGAAGCTGTCATCATCGGTGGCTGAGGGAGCTGTCTCATTTCTGGTGGCTGGATGAGCTGTCTTCATCAGGTAACTGAGGGAGCTGTCATCATCAGGTAACTGAGGGAGCTTTCTTCATTCGGGTGACTGAGGGAGCTGTTCATCATCGGCGTGGCTGATGGGAGCTGTCATCATCTGGTAACTGAGGAGCTGTCCATCATCAGGTAAACTGAGGAAGCTGTCTTCATCGGGTGGACTGAGGGAGCTGTCTTCTCGGTGGCTGAGGAGCTGTCATCATCGGGTCTGAGGGAGCTGTCATCATCGGTAAACTGAGGGAGCTTCATATCTGGGTAACTGAGGGAGCTGTCATCATCGGTGATGGGAGCGTATCATCGGTACTGAGGAGGCAATCAGGAACTGAGGGAGATGTCATCATCGGGTAACTGAGGAGTGTCATCATCGGTAACTGAGGGAGCTGTCATCATCGGGTAACTGAGGAGCTGTCATCATCGGTGCTGAGGGAGCTGTCATCATCGGTGGCTGAGGGGAGCTGCTATATCAGGTAACTGAGGGAGCTGTCTTCATCGGGTGACTGAGGAGCTGTCTTTCATCGAGTGGCTGAGGGACTGTCATCATGGCTGGTGAGGAGCTGTCAATCTCTAGGTAACTGATGGAGCTGTCATATCGGTAGATCTTGAAGGGAGCTGTCAATCATCGGTGATGAGGAGCTGCATCATCAGTTAAACGGAGCTCATTCCAGGAAACTGAGGGAGCTCTGTCATCATCGGGTGACTGAGGGAGTGATCATCATCAGGTAAACTGAGGGAGCTGTCGATCATCGGGTAACTGAGGGAGCTGTCATCATCGGGATGGCTGAGGAGCTGTCATCATCAGGTACTGAGGGAGCTGTCATTCATCAGGTTGAGGAGCTGTCATCATCGGGTGACTGAGGGAGCTGTCATCATCAGGTAAACTGAGGAGCTGTCATCATTACAGGTAACTGAGGGAGCTGTCATCATCGGTAAGCTGAGGGAGCTTCATCATCGTGGCTGAGGAGCTGTCATCATCGGTAACTGAGGGAGCTGTCATCATCAGTAACTGAGGGAGCTGTTCTCATCGGGTGACTGAGGGAGCTGTCTCATCGGGTGGCTGAGGGGCTGTCATCATCGGGGCTGAGGAGCTGGTCATCATCTGGTAACTGAGGGAGCTGTCATCTGGTAACTGAGGAGCTGTCATCATCGGTGACTGAGGGAGCTTTCATCATCAGGTAACTGAGGAGCTGTCATCATCAGGTAACTGAGGAGCTGTCATCATCGGTGTGAATGAGGGAGCTGTCATCATCGGGTAACTGAGGAGCTGTCATCATCGGGTAACTGAGGGAGCTGTCATCATCGGGTGGTAGGGAGCTGTCATCATCGGTGGCTGAGGGAGCTGTCATCATCAGGTAACTGAGGAGCTGTCATCATCGGTGGTGAGGAGCTTGTCATCATCGGTAACTGAGGGCTGTCATCATCGGGGTGAGGGCAGCTGTCATCATCTGGTGGCTGGTAGTGAGCGGTTCATCAGGTAACTGAGGAGCTGTCATCATCAGGTAACTGAGGGAGCTGTCTTCATCGGGTGACTGAGGGAGCTGTCATCATGGGGATGGTCTGAGGGAGCTGTCATCATCTGGTAACGAGGGAGCTGTCATCATCAGTAACTGAGGGAGCTGTTCTTCATCGGGTGACTGAGGGAGCTGTCTTCATCGGGTGCTGAGGGAGCTGTCATCATCGGTGGCTGAGGGAGCTGTCATCATCTGGTAACTGAGGGAGCTGTCATCATCTTGCGTAACTGAGGGAGCTGTCATCATCGGTGACTGAGGGAGCTGTCATCATCAGTAACTGAGGAGCTGTCATCATCAGTAACTGAGGGAGCTGTCATCATCGGGTGACTGAGGGAGCTGTCATCATCAAGGTAAGCTGAGGGAGCTGTCATCATCGGGTAACTGAGGAGCTGTCATCATCGGGTGGCTGAGGGAGCTGTCATCATCAGGTAACTGAGGGAGCTGTCATCATCAGGTAACTGAGGAGCTGTCATCATCGGGTGACTGAGGGAGCTGTCATCAAGGTAACTGAGGGAGCTGTCATCACTCGGGTAACTGAAGGAGCTGTCATCATCGGGTGGCTGAGGGAGCTGTCATCATCTGGTAACTGAGGGAGCTGTCATCATTCAGGGTAACATGAGGGAGCTGCATATCGGGGTAACTGAGGGAGCTGTCATCATCGGGGTAACTGAGGGAGCTGTCATCATCGGGTAACTGAGGGAGCTGTCATCATCAGGTGGCTGAGGGAGCTGTCATCATCAGGTGGCTGAGGGAGCTGTCATCATCTGGTGGGTGAGGGAGCTGGTGGGTGAGGGGGCGATAAGATTTTCTGATGGTCCTCCGAATGTCTATGTGTCTGCATCCCGAATGGCACCCTATGGGCCCTGTTCAAAAGTAGTTCATTAGATAGCACAGAGGGTGCCATTTGGGACAAAGAAAGGGCCTCTGGCACCCATCATCCACACTTTATTACAGTTTACCAGGGTGTTTCATCACTGTCTCCATGCCTTCTACCTCCCTTCCTCCTCTCATTCTCTCTCTCCCTCCTCTCTCTCCCTCCTCTGTCTCTCTCTCCCTGCTCTGTCTCTCGTTCCCTCCCTCCTCTGTCTCCCCTCCCTCTCCCTCCTCTTAATCTCTCTCTCTCCCCTCTCTCTTCTGTCTCCCCTCCCTCCTCTCAGTCTGTCTCTCCCTCCTCTCCCCTCCCTTCTCAGACTCTCTCTCTCTCCCTCCTCCACTACTCCACTACTCTAATCATATATCCCCACTGGGATGGCAGTGACAGCAATCCAGAAGAGATTGCAGCCCTACTGAACAGTGACATTTATCTTCAGAGGATACGGTTAGTAGAGAGTGAGAGAGTGAGAGAGTGAGAGAGTGAGAGAGTGAGAGAGTGAGAGAGAGAGTGGGAGAGTGAGAGAGAGAGATAGAGAGATAGAGAGAGAGAGAATCCATCCACTTTTGGAAAACAAACAACAACACAAAGCATTATCTATCCAAAATGGAGATAAACCACTTCTCCAATCTTTTTTGGCCCAAAGAACAAACAGCAAAAACATATTAATCATCAAATACAGATCTTAGAATCAACTATTAAATACAACCAGAACCCTGAGGGACCTACCAACCAGAACCCACTGGATTCTCCAATTACATATAATGAAATACAGGACAAAATACAAGGCCTCCAACCAAAAAAGGCCTGTGGGGTTGATGGTATCCTAAATGAAATTATAAAATATACAGAACACAAATTCCAATTGGCTATCCTTCAACTCTTTAACATCATCCTCAGTGAAAACCATGTACTGAGCAAATGTCTATTTGACTTTTTACCAAATTACCATACGACAGACCACGTATTCACCCTGCACTATTCACACCGTAATTGACAAACAAACAAACCAAAACAAAGGCAAAGTCCTTTCATGCTTTGTTGATTTCAAAAAACCTTTTGACTCAATTTGGCCTGAGGGTATGCCATACAAATTGATGGAAAGTGGTGTTGGGGGAAAACATACAACATTATAAAATACATATACACAAACAACAAGTGTGCGGATAAAATTGGCAAAAAACACACATTTCTTTCCACAGGGCCGTGGTGTGAGACAGGGATGCAGCTTAAGCCCCACCCTCTTCAACATATATATCAACGAATTGGCGAGGGCACGAGAACAGTCTACAGCGCCCGGCTTCACCCGTCTAGAATCTGAAGTCAAATGTCTACTTTTTGCTGATGATCTGGTGCTTCTGTCCCCAACCAAGGACGGCCTACAGCAGCATGTATATATTCTGCACAGATTCTGCCAGACCTTGGCCCTGACAGTAAATCTCAGTAAGACAAAAAATAATGGTGTTCCAAAAAAGGTCCAGTTGCCAGGACCACAAATACAAATTCCATCTAGACTCCATTTCCATAGAGCACACAAAAACTATACATACCTCAGTCTTAACATCAGCACCACAGCTAACGTCCACAAAGCTGTGAACGGTCTGAGAGACAAGGCAAGAAGGGCCTTCTACGCCATCAAAAGGAACATATAATTAGGATCTGGCTAAAAATACTTGCATTTTATAACCCATTGTCCTTTATGGCTGTGAGGTGGTCCACTCACCAACCAATAATTCACTAAATAGTAGAAATACCAAATTGAGACTGCATACAGAATTCTGCAAAAATATCCTGTGTACAACGTAAAACACCAATTGACGCATGCAGAGCAGAATTAGGCCAATACCCGCTAATTATCAAAATCCAAAAAAGAGCCATTAAATTCAACAACCACGATTCCCAAACCTTCCATAACAAAGCCATCACCTAAAGAGATGAACCTGTAGAAGCGTCCCTTAAAATGGTGTAAAATACTTGTATGTTTGAGGAATTTTACTTCTGAGATTTCTGTTGTTTGAATTTGGCGCCCTGCACTTTCACTGGCTGTAAGTCGATCCCGTTAACTTCTTGACGCACGGATCCCTTTAGCGGGATCATTTTCGTAAAACAACCTCTGAATTGCAGAGCGCCAAATAAAATAAAAATAATAATAATATTTATAATCATGAAATCACAAGTGAAATATACCAAAACACAGCTTAGCTTGTTGTTAATCCACCTATCGTGTCAGATTTTGAAAATATGCTTTACAGCGAAAGCAATCCAAGCGTTTGTGAGTTTATCAATCACTAGACAAAACAGTAAGAACAGCTAGCCGCAAATTAGCTTGGTCACAAAAGTCAGAAAAGCAATAAAATGATTCGCTTACCGTTGATGATCTTCGGATGTTTGCACTCACGAGACTCCCAGTTACACAATAAATGTTCTTTTTGTTCGATAAAGATTATTTTTATAACCAAAAACCTCCATTTGGTTTGCGCGTTATGTTCAGAAAACCACAGGCTCGTGCCGGTCCTGACGGGCAGATGAAAATTCCAAAAAGTATCCGTAATGTTCGTAGAAACATGTCAAACGTTTTTTATAATCAATCCTCAGGTTGTTTTTAACATACATAATCGATAATATTTCAACCGGACGGTAAACTATTCAATACTAGAGAGAAAGAAAATGTCGAGCTACAACTCTCGGGCGCATGAACTAATGGAAGGACACCTGACTCGTTTTGATAAATCTCGCTCATTTTTCAAAATAAAAGCTTGAAACTGTGTGTAAAGCCTGGTCACAGCCTGAGGAAGCCAATGGAAAAGGAATCTGGTTGATACCCCTTTAAATGGAGGATGGGCAAGCAATGGAACAGGGATTTTTCAAAATAAAAGGCACTTCCGGGTTGGATTTCCTCAGGTTTTCGCCTGCAAAATCTGTTCTGTTATACTTACAGACAATATTTTGACAGTTTTGGAAACTTTTGAGTGTTTTTCATCCTAATCTGTAAATTATATGCATATTCTAGCATCTGGGCCTGAGAAATAGTCTGTATTCTTTGGGAACGTTATTTTTACAAACATAGAAATAGTGCCCGCTAGCTGAAAGAGGTTAACGGGATCTCAGCCAAGCTGGGGCTCTGTTCTGGGGCTCTGTTCACAAACAGACCCCACAGAGCCCCAGGACAGCAACACAATTTGAACCAACCAAATCAATGCCTACAGGAAAGACCCATCTCTTGCAGCCTACATGGCATTCTCATCTCTGGTAGCCTATCCTACAGGACAGACCCATCACTTGTAGTCAACAGAACAGACCCATCTCTTGTAGTCAACAGAACAGACCCATCTCTTGTAGCCTGCAGGACAAACCCATCTCTTGTAGCCTGCAGGACAAACCCATCTCTNACAGACCCATCTCTTGTAGTCAACAGAACAGACCCATCTCTTGTAGCCTGCAGGACAAACCCATCTCTTGTAGCCTGCAGGACAAACCCATCTCTTGTAGCCTGCAGGACAAACCCATCTCTTGTAGCTTGCAGGACAAACCCATCTCTTGTAGCCTGCAGGACAGACCCATTTCTTGTAGCCTAGCCTGCAGGACATACCCATTGATTGTAGTCTAGACTATGGGGCAGGCACATCTCTTGTAGCCTAGACTGCAGGATAGACCATTCCCTTGTGCTCTAGCCTACAGGGCTGGCCAATCTCTTGCAGACCGCAGGACAGGCCCATCTCTTGTAGAATGTATAACAGACCCATCTCTTGTAGCCTACAGGACAGACCTATCTCGTGTAGCCTGCAAGTCTGACCCATCTCTTGTAGCCTGAAGGACAGACTCATCTCTTGTAGACTGCAGGGAAGACCCATCTCTTGTAGCCTGCAAGTCTGACTCATCTCTTTTTGCCTGCAGGATAGACCAATCTCTTGTAGTCTACATTTCATCAATCTTCACTGTATGTTGTTGTGATCTCTTCATTTAAACACATCTACTACTTAAACACACAGTAAACACATCTAGTAATTAAACACATTGTAACCACGTCTAGTTCTTCAACACATTGTAAACACATCTAGTACTTCAACACATTGTAAACACATCTAGTACTTAAACACATAGTAAACACTGTAAACACATCTACTACTTAAACACAGTAAACACATCTAGTACTTAAACACATAGTAAACACATCTAGTACTTAATTAAACACATAGTAAACACATCTAGTACTTCAACACATAGTAAACACATCTAGTACTTAATTAAACACATAGTAAACACATCTAGTACTTCAACACATAGTAAACACATCTACTACTTAAACACATAGTAAACACATAGTAAACACATCTACTACTTAAACACATAGTAAACACATAGTAAACACANAACACATAGTAAACACATCTACTACTTAAACACATAGTAAACACATAGTAAACACATCTACTACTTAAACACATAGTAAACACATAGTAAACACATCTAGTACTTAAACACATAGTAAACACATAGTAAACACATATAGTACTTAAACACATAGTAAACACATCTACTACTTAAACAGATAGTAAACACATAGTAAACACATATAGTACTTTATTAGGATCTACAGCACCCCGTATCACAGGAAGCCCAAGAAGATCATCAAGGACGTTAGCCACCCAGAGCCAATTATAGTACTTCATGAGAGGAAAGTAGCATCGCAAATGTGTAAAACGTCAATAGTCTGTTGTGTGTCTATTTCCTTGGCAGTAGGTAGTAGGAGGCAACAAGGAAGATGAGGAGGATCAAATAAAACTACATTTACATTTTACATTTAAGTCATTTAGCAGACGCTCTTATCCAGAGCGACTTACAAATTGGTGCATTCACCTTATGATATCCAGTGGAACAACCACTTTACAATAGTGCATCTAACTCTTTTGAAGCGTTTTGTATGGTCTGTGCAGAGAGGAGAGAGAAGAGGGATAGACAGACACATAGTTGACAGGCTACAGAAGAGGCTACAGAAGAGGCTACGCTAATGCAAAGGAGATTGGAATGACAAGTGGACTACACGTCTCGAATGTTCAGAAAGTTAAGCTTACGTTGCAAAAAATCTTATTGACTAAAATGATACAGGACATGCTGGCTGGTGAAGTAGGCTAGCTAGGCTAGCTAGCAGTGGCTAGCAGTGGCTGCGTTGTTGACTTTGTTTGAAATGTAGCTGGCTAGATAACCTCGATAACTGGCTCGGTAACCTCGATAACCTCGATAATTACTCTAAACTACACAATTATCTTGGATACAAAGACAGCAAAGACAACTATGTAGCTAGCTACAGTGCTGCTATTCGTAGGAAGTTGGCTAGCTAGCAGTGTTGACTAGGTAGGAGAACGGCGGAGCGGCGGACGAAAATAGCTGACTAGCTAACCTCGATAATTACTCTAAACTACACATTATTCTTAGATACAAAGACAGCAAAGACAACTATGTAGCTAGCTGACACTACACTAATCAAGTCGTTCCGTTGTAATGTAATAGTTTCTACAGTGCTGCTATCGGTAGAAGTTGGCTAGCTGGCTAGCTAGCAGTTGCTAGCTGGCTAGCTAGCAGTGTTGACTACGTTAGAGGACGAAAATAGCTGGCTAGCTAACCTCGATAATTACTCTAATTACTCTAAACTACACAATTATCTTTGATACAAAGACGGCTATGTAGCTAGCTAAGAAAAAATTGCTAAGATCAAGCAAATCAAACCGTTGTACTGTAATGAAATGAAATGAAATGTAATACTACCTGTGGAGCGAAGCGAAATGCGACTACTCGCTCCAACCCGGAAGTGTACGTAGCCTTTTACGTAGCCTAAAATGACAGTGACGTGATATGATGTGAGCACTGGGCAGCTGGGATTGATGTGCACTGGGCAGCTGGGCTGGGATATGATCTGGGTGGTAGCACTGGGCAGCTGGGATATGATGTGAGCACTGGAGCGTGGGATATGATGTGGAGCACTGGGCAGCTGGGATATGAATGATGGAGTGTGAGCACTGGCAGCGGGATATGATGTGAGCACTGGGCAGCTAGATGGGAGTTTGATTGATGTGAGCACAGTAGGAACAGTCCATGTGCAGTAGGTACAGCCTGTGCAGTAGGAAGAGTCCCTGTGCGTAGGAACAGTCCCTGTGCAGTAGGTACAGTCCCTGTGCAGTAGGGACGTCCCTGTGCAGTAGGAACAGTCCCTGTGCAGTAGGTACAGTCCCTGTGCAGTAGCAACAGTCCCTGTGCAGTAGGAACTTCAGTCACTGTGCAGTAGGTACAGTCCCTGTGCAGTAGGAACAGTCCCTGTGCAGTAGCAACATTCCTGTGTAGTAGGAACAGTCCATGTGCGTAGTGGTACAGTCCCTGTGCAGTAGGTACAGTCCCTGTGCAGTAGCACAGTTCACGTGCAGTAGTCAAGTCCCTGTGCAGTAGGTACACGTCTGTGCAGTAGGACAGTCCCTGTGCAGTAGTTACATTCCATGTGCAGTAGGTACGATCCCTGTGCAGTAGGAATAGGTTCCCTGTTGCAGTAGGATCAGTCCCTGTGCAGTAGGAGATGAGTTCGTTTGTTAGCAGTAGCAACAGTCCCTGTGCAGTAGGCAACAGTACCTGTGCATAGTACAGTCCCTGTGCAGTAGGAACAGTCCATGGTGCAGTAGTACAGTCCTGTGCAGTAGGAACAGTCC
>NC_036839.1:31630111-31636346 GCF_002910315.2 Salvelinus sp. IW2-2015
AATGGGGGGAGGGGGGGGGGGTTAGAAGGATTACTTATCCTATCCTAGGTATTCCTTAAAGAGGTGGGGTTTCAGGTGTCTCCGGAAGGTGGTGATTGACTCCGCTGACCTGGCGTCGTGAGGGAGTTTGTTCCACCATTGGGGTGCCAGACAGCGAACAGTTTTGACTGGGCTGAGCGGGAACTGTACTTCCTCAGAGGTAGGGAGGCGAGCAGGCCAGAGGTGGATGAACGCAGTGCCCTTGTTTGGGTGTAGGGCCTGATCAGAGCCTGAAGGTACGGAGGTGCCGTTCCCCTCACAGCTCCGTAGGCAAGCACCATGGTCTTGTAGCGGATGCGAGCTTCAACTGGAAGCCAGTGGAGAGAGCGGAGGAGCGGGGTGACGTGAGAGAACTTGGGAAGGTTGAACACCAGACGGGCTGCGGCGTTCTGGATGAGTTGTAGGGGTTAATGCGACAGGCAGGGAGCCCAGCCAACAGCGAGTTGCAGTAATCCAGACGGGAGATGACAAGTGCCTGGATTAGGACCTGCGCCGCTTCCTGTGTGAGGCAGGGTCGTACTCTGCGAATGTTGTAGAGCATGAACCTACAGGAACGGGTCACCGCTTGATGTGAGTTGAGAACGACAGGGTGTTGTCCAGGATCACGCCAAGGTTCTTAGCACTCTGGGAAGAGGACACAATGGAGTTGTCAACCGTGATGGCGAGATCATGGAACGGGCAGTCCTTCCCCGGGAGGAAGAGCAGCTCCGTCTTGCCAAGGTTCAGTTTGAGGTGGTGATCCGTCATCCACACTGATATGTCTGCCAGACATGCAGAGATGCGATTCGCCACCTGGTTATCAGAAGGGGGAAAGGAGAAGATTAATTGTGTGTCGTCTGCATAGCAATGATAGGAGAGACCATGTGAGGATATGACAGAGCCAAGTGACTTGGTGTATAGCGAGAATAGGAGAGGGCCTAGAACAGAGCCCTGGGGGACACCAGTGGTGAGAGCACGTGGTGCGGAGACAGATTCTCGCCACGCCACCTGGTAGGAGCAACCTGTCAGGTAGGACGCAATCCAAGCGTGGGCCGCGCCGGAGATGCCCAACTCGGAGAGGGTGGAGAGGAGGATCTGATGGTTCACAGTATCAAAGGCAGCCGATAGGTCTAGAAGATGAGAGCAGAGGAGAGAGAGTTAGCTTTAGCAGTGCGGAGCGCCTCCGTGACACAGAGAAGAGCAGTCTCAGTTGAATGACTAGTCTTGAAACCTGACTGATTTGGATCAAGAAGGTCATTCTGAGAGAGATAGCAGGAGAGCTGGCCAAGGACGGCACGTTCAAGATTTTGGAGAGTAAAGAAAGAAGGGATACTGGTCTGTAGTTGTTGACATCAGAGGGATCGAGTGTAGGTTTTTTCAGAAGGGGTGCAACTCTCGCTCTCTTGAAGGCGGAAGGGACGTAGCCAGCGGTCAAGGATTAGTTGATGAGCGAGGTGAGGTAAGGGAGAAGGTCTCCGGAAATGGTCTGGAGAAGAGAGGAGGGGATAGGGTCAAGCGTGCAGGTTGTTGGGCGGCCGGCCGTCACAAGACGCGAGATTTCATCTGGAGAGAGAGGGGAGAAAGAGGTCAAAGCACAGGGTAGGCAGTGTGAGCAGAACCAGTGGTGTCGTTTGACTTAGCAAACGAGGATCGGATGTCGTCGACCTTCTTTTCAAAATGGTTGACGAAGTCATCCGCAGAGAGGGAGGAGGGGGGGGGGGGGGGGATTCAGGAGGGAGGAGAAGGTGGCAAAGAGCTTCCTAGGTTAGAGGCAGATGCTTGGAATTTAGAGTGGTAGGAAAGTGGCTTTAGCAGCAGAGACAGAAGAGGAGAATGTAGAGAAGCAGGGACTGAAAGGATGCCAGGTCCGCAGGGAGGCGAGTTTTCCTCCATTTCCGCTCGCTGCCCGGAGCCCTGTTCTGTGAGCTCGCAATGAGTCGTTGAGCCACGGAGCAGGAGGGGAGGACCGAGCCGGCCTGGAGGATAGGGGACATAGAGAGTCAAAGGATGCAGAAAGGGAGGAGAGGAGGGTTGAGGAGGCAGAATCAGGAGATAGGTTGGAGAAGGTTTGAGCAGAGGGAAGAGATGATAGGATGGAAGAGGAGAGAGTAGCGGGGAGAGAGAGCGAAGGTTGGACGCGCGGATACCATCCGAGTAGGGGCAGTGTGGGAAGTGTTGGATGAGAGCGAGAAGGAAAAGGATACAAGGTAGTGTCGGAGACTTGGAGGGGAGTTGCAATGAGATTAGTGGAAGAACAGCATCTAGTAAAGATGAGGTCAAGCGTATTGCCTGCCTTGTGAGTAGAGGGGAAGGTGAGAGGGTGGGTCAAAAGAGGAGAGGAGTGGAAAGAAGGAGGCAGAGAGGAATGAGTCAAAGGTAGACGTGGGAGGTTAAAGTCACCCAGAACTGTGAGAGGTGAGCCATCCTCAGGAAAGGAGCTTATCAAGGCGTCAAGCTCATTGATGAACTCTCCAAGGGAACCTGGAGGGCGATAAATGATAAGGATGTTAAGCTTGAAAGGGCTGGTAACTGTGACAGCATGGAATTCAAAGGAGGCGATAGACAGATGGGTCAGGGAGAGAAGAGAGAATGTCCACTTGGGAGAGATGAGGATCCCAGTGCCACCACCCCGCTGACCAGAAGCTCTCGGGGTGTGCGAACACCGTGGGCAGATGAGGAGAGAGCAGTAGGAGTAGCAGTGTTATCTGTGGTAATCCATGTTTCCGTCAGTGCCAAGAAGTCGAGGGACTGGAGGGAAGCATAGGCTGAGATGAACTCTGCCTTGTTGGCCGCAGATCGGCAGTTCCAGAGGCTGCCGGAGACCTGGAACTCCACGTGGGTCGTGGGCGCTGGGACCACCAGGTTAGAGTGGCAGCGGCCACAAGGTGTGAAGCGTTTGTATGGTCTGTGCAGAGAGGAGAGAAGAGGGATAGACAGACACATAGTTGACAGGCTACAGAAGAGGCTACAGAAGAGGCTACGCTAATGCAAAGGAGATTGGAATGACAAGTGGACTACACGTCTCGAATGTTCAGAAAGTTAAGCTTACGTTGCAAAAAATCTTATTGACTAAAATGATACAGGACTGCTGGCTGGTGAAGTAGGCTAGCTAGGCTAGCTAGCAGTGGCTACAGTGGCTGCGTTGTTGACTTTGTTTGAAAGTGTAGCTGGCTAGATAACCTCGATAACTGGCTCGGTAACCTCGATAACCTCGATAATTACTCTAAACTACACAATTATCTTGGATACAAAGACAGCAAAGACAACTATGTAGCTAGCTACAGTGCTGCTATTCGGTAGAAGTTGGCTAGCTAGCAGTGTGACTAGTAGGAGAACGGCGGAGCGGCGGACGAAAATAGCTGACTAGCTAACCTCGATAATTACTCTAAACTACACAATTATCTTAGATACAAAGACAGCAAAGACAACTATGTAGCTAGCTGACACTACACTAATCAAGTCGTTCCGTTGTATGTAATAGTTTCTACAGTGCTGCTATTCGGTAGAAGTTGGCTAGCTGGCTAGCTAGCAGTTGGCTAGCTGGCTAGCTAGCAGTGTTGACTACGTTAGAAGGACGAAAATAGCTGGCTAGCTAACCTCGATAATTACTCTAATTACTCTAAACTACACAATTATCTTTGATACAAAGACGGCTATTAGCTAGCTAAGAAAAAATTGCTAAGATCAAGCAAATCAAACCGTTGTACTGTAATGAAATGAAATGAAATGTAATACTACCTGTGGAGCGAAGCGAAATGCGACTACTCGCTCCAACCCGGAAGTGTAACGTAGCCTTTTTACGTAGCCTAAAATGACAGTGACGTGATATGATGTGAGCACTGGGCAGCTGGGACAGATAATGCATTATAGAGGCTTGTTTTGAATGGATTCCCATCCCGGCTGCTATAAGGCGCTGCAGTTGAGAAGGCCTGTTTACTGTGTAAGATGCTCCGTATGATGATGTAAGAATCAAACAGAAACAACTGGCAACGATATGATGGTAACTGGCAGCGACCTGACTAAAACAGGTTACGTCTCAAATGGCCCGCTTTTACCTTTTTAGTGCACTACTGTTGACCAGGGCCTTTAGGGCCCGATTCAGACTCAGGACATTTCTACACGTGCCTTTCCTATGCACTTCTCAGAATTGTCAGACTTAACTTATGCAGAAGTGTAACGGGCTTTTCTGGCATGGTTCACTTGCTTGAATACATTTAATTAAACTTCTGGCCAACAGATTTTTTTGTACAGTCATTTGATATGGTTTTCAGTACATTTATCTAAAGTCATCGGTTTAAATTTGGTGTACTTTTAATTATAATTGTTTTTGTCAGAATATATGGAGGTAACGGTTGAGAAAATTACGGCTCAATGTAAGAAAACCATGTAAAAACATCCATATTCGTCTCCTTTTCAGCACTAATTGTAAATGATTTATGAATAATAATGAAAAAAACTGGTTTGGAGAACCTTTAAGTACAAAATATATTGGTGAATCAAAAATACAACGCTTTGATTCATCCGGAATGTTGCAAATATTCAATTCATGAGATATTGGAAGGTGAGAAAAGTGTACAACAGGGGTTGAACAGCAGTCCTATGAATCTACCCTCATTAATATAATAATAATACATAATAATAAAATACATAATCCTCATTAATCATGGAACTGTGATGACAGCGGTCGTCGTGAACCATGTGCCAGGCTCTAGGTTCAAACAGCTACGGTTTCAACTGCTACTTAACTGTTACATATTGTCTTCCATAGTGATTGAAATAGGCTATATGTCCCCAAAAAATTCACAACTTGTAATATGTTAACCATATTATTATCCACTATTTTTATAGATCCTCAGGAACAACCACACGGTCGTGAAAGAGGAATGAAAGGTAAACTAATTATGTAATGGAATGATGCAAAATGTGAGGAAACTAACACTAAAGTGACAGTTATAAATGTAAGGAAACTAACACTAAAGTGACAGTTATATATGTGAGGAAACTAACACTAGAGACAGTTACAAATGTGAGGAAACTAACACTAGTGACAGTTATAAATGTGAGGAAACAAACACTAGTGACAGTTATAAATGTGAGGAAACTAACACTAGTGATAGTTATAAATGTGAGGAAACTAACACTAGTGACAGTTATAAATGTGAGGAAACAAACACTAGTGACAGTTATATATGTGAGGAAACTAACACTAGAGACAGTTACACACTACCGTTCAAAAGTTTGGGGTGACTTAGAAATGTCCTTGTTTTTTAAAGAAAAGCTTTTTTTTGTCCGTTAAAATAACATCAAATTGATCAGAAATACAGTGTAGACATTGTTAATGTTGTAAATGACTATTGTAACTGGAAACGGCTGATTTTTTATGGAATATCTACATAGGTGTACAGAGGCCCATTATCAGCAACCATCACTCCT
Organism: Salvelinus sp. IW2-2015; assembly: GCF_002910315.2. Classification (NCBI taxonomy): domain Eukaryota; kingdom Metazoa; phylum Chordata; class Actinopteri; order Salmoniformes; family Salmonidae; genus Salvelinus; species Salvelinus sp. IW2-2015. The sequence goes on from NC_036839.1 coordinate 31,635,563, forward strand.
GTGTTCCAATGGCACGTTGTGTTAGCCTTTTAAAATTATAAACTTGGATTAGCTAACTGATCATTAAAAAAATCATTTTGCAATTATGTTAGCACAGCTGAAAACTGTTGTGATGATTAAAGAAGCAATAAAACTGGCCTTCTTTAGACTAGTTGAGTATCTGGAGCATCAGCATTTGTCAGTTCGATTACAGGCTCAAAATGGCCAGAAACAAAGACCTTTCTTCTGAAACTCGTCAGTCTATTCTTGTTCTGAGAAATGAAGACTATTCCATGCGAGAAATTGCCAAGAAACTGAAGATCTTGTACAACGCTGTGTACTACTCCCTTTTGTACACTGATGATACTCTCTGTTTATTATCTATGCATAGTCACTTCACCCCTACCTACATGTACAAATTACCTCAACTAACCTGTACCACCGCACACTGACTCGGTACTGGTACCCCCTGTACATAGCCTCGTTATTCTTATTTGAGAGTGCGCTGACCCTGGTACTAGAGGGGGTACGCAGCTGGAGGTTAAATGTTTGAAGGGGTACGGGACTATAAAAAGTTTAGGAACCACAGGTGTAGACTATATTAAATGGATTTGTTATACTTTTCAAAATGTAGATGTTACTCTCCCATCTCAGATTGACAACCAGTCCTCTCCCATCTCAGAGTGACGACCAGTCTTCTCCCACAGCACCATGCAACCCCATACAACCCCATACAGCACCATGCAACCTCATACAACCCCATACAACCCCATACAGCACCATACAACCCCATACAGCACCATAC
>NC_036839.1:31638920-31642355 GCF_002910315.2 Salvelinus sp. IW2-2015
GCAGCACCATACAACCCCATACATAACCCCATAACAACCCCATACAGCACCATACAACCCCATACAACACCATACAACCCCATGCAGCCCCATACAACCCCATACAACACCATACAACCCCATGCAGCACCATACAAGCCTACACCCAAACAAGGGCACTGCCGTTCATCCACCTCTGGCCTGCTCGCCTCCCTACCTCTGAGGAAGTACAGTTCCCGCTCAGCCCAGTCAAAACTGTTCGCTGCTCTGTGCACCCCAATGGTGGAACAAAACTCCCTCACGACGCCAGGTCAGCGGAGTCAATCACCACCTTCCGGAGACACCTGAAACCCCACCTCTAAGGAATACCTAGGATAGGATAAAGTAATCCTTCTAAGCCCCCCCCTTAAAAGAGTTAGATGCACTATTGTAAAGTGGTTGTTCCACTGGATATCATAAGGTGAATGCACCAATTTGTAAGTCGCTCTGGATAAGAGCGTCCTAAATGACTTAAATGTAAAATGTATACAGCACCATACACACCATATCAACACCATACAACACCATACAACCCCATACAGCACCATGCAGCACCATACAACCCCATACAACACCCATACAGCACCATGCAGACTCATACAACCCCATACAAAAACCCCATACAGCCACCATGCAGACCCATACAACCCCACACAACCACCATGCAGACCCATACAACACCATGCAGACCACACCCCACAACCCCATACAACCCATACAACACATCTCTCTCTGTCTCTGTGTGGGTTAAACCCTCCCTTGTAGACTCCTATCCTGTGTCTCTGTGTGGGTTAAACCCTCCCATGTAGACTCCTATCCCTGTGTCTCCGTGTGGGTTAAACCCTCCCTTGTATGTCTAGACTGGGACTGGTACTGAGAGGCATGCCCAGAATGGGACTGGTACTGAGAGGTGCTGAGAGGCATGTCCAGACTGGTACTGGTACTAAGAGGTATGTCCAGACTTGGACTGGTACTGGGATTTGCTGAGAGGTATGTCCAGATTGGTACTGGTGCTGAAAGGTTCTGAGAGGCCAGTCCAGACTGGGACTGGTACTGAGAGTTGCTAAGAGGCCTGTCAAGACTGGGACTGGTACTGAGAGGAACTGAGAGGCCAGTCCAGACTGGGACTGGTACTGAGAGTTGCTAAGAGGCCTGTCAAGACTGGGACTGGTACTGAGAGGTACTGAGAGGCCAGTCCAGACTGGGACTGGTACTGAGAAGTGCTGATAGGCATGTCGATATGGTTTTCCCGAGGGGGCTTTACTTGGCTCATCGCTCTCTACAACTCCCTGTGGCGGGCCGGGCGCCTGCAGGCTGACCTCAGTCGTCAGTTAAACGGTGTTTCCTCTGACACATTGGTGCAGCTGGCTTCCGGGTTAAGCGGGCGGGTGTTAAGAAGCGGGTCATGTTTCGGAGGACTCATGACTCGACCTTTCGCCTCCTGTAGCCCGTCGCCGAGTTGCAGCGATGAGCGAAGATCAAAATTAAGGAGAAAAAGGGGTAAAAACAAATATTATTCAGCCGTTCTGATTCTGAAAAGCCTTTTCAGAAACCTTTGACAAATGTTTCTATTTAGCTTCACCACAGCAGCTCTTTTAGAGGAATTGCACTTCAGACTTCTTTATTTATTTATCTTTCCAAAGAATTTGATGCTACCAGCACAATAAAACATGTAAGCTTTGGTTTCGTGGCAGTGACACAGAAGACCTGCTTTAATCTGAGCTTGAAATGTTTGCCAGACAAGTCACTTCACTGGTACCTCACTTACTGCCGGGCGTTATACTTCAGTACAGCATTCATTTGTTGTCGATGCTTCAAGGTTTCTGTTAGGACGCTGTCTGAAGAGATATTTTCCTGTTGTTAATTACTAACAATATCAAGGAGTCTGATGGCTCAGAGTGAAAGAACGACATAGGGACAGGTCAAAAGTAGTTCACTATTTAGAGAATAGGATGCCATTTGGGACGCAGAGGACACTTTGTGTTGCTTTATTCAATGGGAAAGAGAAGAGAGAGGAGTTTTAACTTGCATTTCTGCTCAGAAAAAAACAGTAATCTGTGACAATATATTCTAAATAAATGCAAGGACAGGCAAGGTGACAATACATTCTGAATATATACAAGGACAGGCAAGGTGACAAAACATTCTGAATATATACAATGACAGGCAAGGTGACAATACATTCTGAATATATACAATGACAGGCAAGTTGACAATACATTCTGAATATATACAATGACAGGCAAGGTGACAATATATTCTGAATATATACAAGGACAGGCAAGGTGACAATATATTCTGAATAAGGTGGATTGATTTCACAAAGGCAAATGAGTGCAAGACATGCTCAAAAAAATACTAAAACGAGGAGATTCTGAGAAGAGTTTCATTTGATACATTGGGCATAAGTGTTAGTTGTCAGTCAGTGTTCTACAGAGCAGCACTTTCCCGGTACGTAATCATAAAGTCTCTATTGACAAGAGAAACAGGATAAATGACATACTACTGTGTGTGTGTGTGTGTGTGTGTGGTGTGTGTGGTGTGTGTGTGTGTGTGTGTGTGTGTGTGTGTAGTGTTGTGTGTGTGTGTGTGTGTGTGTGTGTGTGCTGTGTGTGTGTGTGTGTGTGTGTGTGTGTGTTGTGTGTGTGTGTGTGTGGTGTGTGTGGTGTGTGTGTGTACTTCATTTCAGGGATCTGCATGTATGGGAGGCAATTTACACAAACATTTATAATATAATGAGTTTAATGACATTAAGTCCGTATATAAACACCATCTCTGTAACTAGTAATTCATGATTTTTCTAGAAATAGGCCTTTTATACTGTGCTTTCTTTTTTCTTTGTTTGTATTCATTTCTGTCCTTGCTTTTATTCAGCAATAATATTGTCACCTTGCCTGTCATTTTTTTTTTTTTTTTTTTTTTTTTTTTGTTATTTCTATATTGTACCTTGCTTTATTATATTTTAATTTGTTGCCTTCTTCTTTATTTTCAATATATTTCTTTTTTTTTTACCTTCTGTCCTTTTTTTTTTTTTTTTTTTTTTTTTTGTTATATATTCAGAATATTTGTCACCTTGCTGTCATTTGTATATATTCAGAATGTATTGTCACCTGCCTGTCTTGTAATATATTCGAATATATTGTCACCGATTGCCTTGTACTTGTATATATTCCAAATATATTGTCACCTTGTGCCTGTCATTGTATTATGAATTATGTCACTGTATTATTCATTTGTCATTGTGCCTTTTAATATCAATAATTCACTTGCCTGTCATATTATTAGTATTTATGTGTATTGTTATACAGAATGAGTATTGTCACCTTGCTGTCATTGTATATACTGCAGAATGTTTGTCACTTGCCTGTCCTTCGTATATATTCAGAATGTATTGTCACCATTGCCTGTCATTGTTAT
>NC_036839.1:31649936-31658653 GCF_002910315.2 Salvelinus sp. IW2-2015
CTCCCACAGGGCTTGTCCATACTCTCCTCAAATGCTGGTTTGTTCTCTACAAGGGCTGTACTCCTATCTCATAATGTTGGTTACTTTCTTCTCACAGGGTGTGCTCCTCCCCTCATGGCATCCCTCATCCAGTTCCACCTTTGTGAACTTCCATAAAGACCTGGGACTGGAAAGCTCAGAGTTGTTCTTTGCAGGACGAGAACTACACCAACCTGGCCACCAATAGGATGAGGACATGGCAGATATGAAGAGTCAGTAACACAGGATCAGCCTGGAAAATAGGGCTGCATAACATACGTCTTGGAGGTGGTCTCTGGGAGACAGAAGTAGAGAGGGGAACGGTTTTTTTTTTCGTTTTTTTTTTTGGAGTATGGTATCGGGTGTTTTGGGGGAGAACACAAATAATTAATCCAAAAACCAAGGCAGTTTCATATTACCGTCTACTATTTCTATTTCTTTCTGCTCCCTGAATCTGTTTTAGTGGGTTTCAAATCAGAGGGCCCTGCCAGTAATTATCAGCGATGTACCACAAGCCATTTAGGTTAGCTACCATCATTACGCAGCACTGTGTATGTGTGACTACAGCCACTGTTCTCTCTTAGTCAGCATAATCACTTCATTACAGGTGCAAGGATACACATACACAGCATTTCCCTGTGTTAGTGTGTTCAGTATGTGTTTTTGTGCAAGGGTGCACCAACCAGCATTTTGACGGCGTTCTCCTCCCAATGTACAAACCACTTAGACTGAGACAGCCACTCAGTCATACTAATATCTACAAATACAGCGTTAGTTTAATGGATGAACACAGAGGCGTAGTCTAGTTGACCACACTGCACTGCAAGCAAGGGCTTGGGAAGTTTCCTGGGTTATATCAATACATGAATGTTTTGAAATAGCCTATTTTCTGGTTATATCAATACATGAATGTTTGAAATAGCCTATTTTCTGGGTTATATCAATACATGAATGTTTGAAATGCCTATTTTCTGGGTTAATCAATACATGATGTTTGAAATAGCCATTTTTCCTGGGTTATATCAATACATGAATGTTGAAATAGCCTATTTTCTGGTTAATATCAAATACATGAATGTTTGAAATAGCCCTATTTTCTGGGTGTGAATCCTGCTGTCATCTGCTTGCAGCATCTCTCTCAGCAGACTTTTTGGGAAGCACAGCAGTTTATATTCCCTATTCTTTCTGCCTGGGTTCAGGAACTCTGACGTTATGACATCTGCATCTCAAAATACATCCTGAATTTGGAAAGCGGAACCCTCTGTTCCAGTTAACATAGATTCCTGGGGGGTTCTAACAGACAGTTTCTCCTTAAGAGAACAGGTGTAGTATAGTGATTGGGGCTATCGCCAGATGACTAACCTGTTATAGTGATGAAGACGTGTCTAGAACCAGAGAATGAACATGGGTTTGAACTGTGAAACCTAGAAAAGCTAGAGTTGTTACTGAAGCGAGTTAAATTAGAACCAGGACTTCTTTAATTCAACCACACAGCAACGGGTTCACAGACCACGCACGCACGCACGCACGCACGCACGCACGCACGCAACGCACGCACGCACGCACGCACGCACGCACCCGCACGCAGCACGCACGCACGCACGCACGCACGCACGCACGCACGCACACCAACACACCACACACACACACACACAACACACACCACACCACACACACACACAACACACACACACACACACCACACACACACAGAAGTAGAGTTAACCAGATCTCTGCTAGAGCTCTGTGCTCTAACCTTGAGTTCTCCTTGTGAAAGATACACACTGGAGCAACCAACATTATGCACACTGAAAGAAGCCCCTGTCATCTCATACAGCCAAACACACCTTCCCTCTGCAGAACCGGAAATACACTCAGACCTATTTGAATATCAGCTTTCAAAGTCAAGGCATGGTTAGAAGGTGGAGTGGGCTGTCTGTTCATGTAGAAGTGCGAACATCGAGGCTACGAGTCCATAAAGGTTGCAGACCAAACATTTCAAAAGAGCTTTGAATAGATAATAGTAATGTACGTTTTCATTTTTTCTTCTTCAAAAATTAAAAGAGGATAATTTATCATTCTTTAAAAGAAGCAGATTACAGCTTAAATTACCTAAATAAAAAAATCCACTGTAAAAATATTTACAATGATGGCCTACTGGGGAACAGAGGGTTAACTGCCTTGTTCAGGGGCAGAACGACAGATTTTTACCTTGTCAGCTCGGGGATTCGATTCAGGAACCTTCCGGTTACTGGCCCAACACTCTAACCACCTGCCGCCTAGTTTAGTGAGTCTCCTATTGTTACCTGAGAGTGGTTCAGACACCAACTGACCTCTAACCCCTGACCCCTCTCAGTTCGGAGAGCAACAGCAGTCAGATCAACTCTACACACACGTACAACCCCAGTGCAGGGCTTTGTTCTCTCTGAGGGGATCTGAGGGCTGGGGAGGTAGAGGTTAGAGATGAGAGCAGGAAAAGGACACACACCTGGTGAAGTCAGAGGATCTCCACACACCTTCAGACAGACAGACAGGCTGGTACATCTACCTTTCATCAACACTAATGGACAACATGTCACTGATCTGTTGTACAAGTGAATGCACTACAGGACTATACTATGGCTGGGGGGGAGTCAGGAGTGCTGGAACAGAGAAAGAGAGACACTATTCCATATTTATCTCATTGAGCAAAAACCTATTTTTTACTACTCTTTCTTTACCCATTTGTTTCATTCTATTGCTACTGCACTGTCGAGACGGGAATTTGCAAGTAAGCATTTCATTGCACTGTGTACTCCATGTACAGTGAGTGTACAAAACTGCTCTTTCCATGACATTGACTGACCAGGTGAATTCAGGTGTAAGCTATAATCCCTTATTGATGTCACTTGTTAAATCCACTTCAATCAGTATAGATGAAGGGGAGGAGACAGGTTAAAGACGGATTTTTAAGCCTTGAGACATGGATTGTGTATGTGTGCCATTCAGAGGGTGAATGGGGAAGACAGCATCTTTTAGTTCCTTTGAAAGGGGTATGGTAGTTGGTGCAGGTGCACCAGTTTGGATTTTTGTATCAAGAATGGTCCACCACCCAAAGGACATCCAGCCAACTTGACAACTGTGGGAAGCATTGGAGTCAACATCCCTGTGAAATGCTTTCGACACCTTGTCCATGCCCCAGCCAATAGAGGTTGTTCTGAGGGCAAAAGGGGAGGGTGCAACTCAATATTAGGAAGATGTTCCTAATTGTTTGTACACTATATATCTGTACATCGTGTATATGCCGAATAAACAAACTTGAACTTGAGTTGGTTTGTAATGGGATCATTCACCAAATGTGATTTTAACACTGACCCTGACCTCACCTCTAACCCTCACCTTATATTAACAACAAATACACCTTCTCAAAGAATATATGTACTTGTCTTCATAGTTAGAGTATGGTGTAGTTGTGTATTTGATATAGCGTGTCCAAATCATTTCCGTCAGAACAGTTTGTGTAGTTCTTACAGTTTGTCACATGGGCTGAGGAAACAGAGCCCGAGACAGAAACAGTGGCGCAGTATACTTAGAAATGGACAGTAAATAGAGAGAAAACCGATTCATTCTCCATTTCACCTTTATCGTTATGTAGCTCTGAGGTACAATAATTACACAAAATGGAATTCTAAAACCAAACAAGTTATCAGACTGAGCAAGAGAACGGAGAGAAATTGCTTAAAAATAATCTTTCATCATCTTTCTCCTTTCTTTCTCCCTTTTCTTTCTCTCTTTAATCTCCCCCTCTCCTCTTCCCCCTCCTACCCCTCTCCTCTCCAACTAGTACTGTTATTATGGGTGCAGCTGGTGGTAGGCCAGAGATGAGAGAGAGGGAGAAAGAGAGGTTAGGGGTGTGTGTGAGATTCAATCTCCACCCCGTGTTGCCCTTCGGTTGAGCCATGAAAGAATGAGAGCAGAGAGGAGAGGATTGAGGGTTAGACGAGACGAGATGACAGCATGAGAGAGACGGAGAGAGTGGAGCGAAGACAGCAAGAAAGAGAGAGTAGGGAATGTGAGAGAGAGAGACGAGAGTACGAATCTTGTCGAGAGGATGAGGAGACGTACACAAGATCCTGTAGCACGAGAGATTTGAACAGAGAACTGTACAGGAGAGCAGAGGATGAGAGGCAGAGAGAGCGGCGAAGAGAGAGAGAGAGAGAGAGAGAGAGAGAGGAGAGAGAGAGAGAGATTGCAGAGAGAGAGAGAGAAGACAGAGAGTAGAGAGATACAGTGGTTATTCCTGTCTGCCCAGACGCAGACACACACCACGATGAAGCCCCATCTGACAGCACATTATTACAGACATAGAGACCTACTCTAACACATTTCAAGCAATACAGCACATTACAACACAGACTGTTGTAATCATAGTTCATTCTGATGGTCCGAGGAGCGTTCCATTAATGTACAGCACCCCTGGCATTATCGCTTACAGCCCTGCTCTGCTGTACAATACCACACGAACAAGCGGAATTGATATCTCTGGGATATTTTTTATGCGGATAAAAGTTCTGCTATGTGTGACACTAGTAAAACATGCAGAAGGTTTTTCCACCCAAGCAATGGATCTGAGCTGTCAGTCTTGAGTGTTAAATGGGGTGTGTTGTTATTGTGTTCATGCGTGCATGTTGTCTGTTCTGAGTTTTAAAACTTCACTCTTCAGTAACCAGTTCTAATAGTTCTTCATTCCCATTAAGTTTGAGAGACATTAACTGCAAGAGGAATTAGTGCTAAATTAATAAAACACTCCCTATCATTTAATAGCCACAGGACTAACAATTATGGATGTAATGCGTTTTTTCCCGCCTGTCACAAAATGTGTTGAGTTGTAGATTATTGGAACAAAGACTGAAAAACTTAGCTTGTTGAAAGCAAAAAATATATTAAATCAAACTAAAGGGGTAAAGAAAAGATGGAATGCCTTTTACAGTCAAAGCACACTAAAGGCCAAACACTATACATGTATGTAAACTGTATGATATGTCATTGGTCTTTACTAACCTGATGAAAAACTACACTAGGAGGATGTGAATCTAAAATATAATAACATGCACTGACACTCTATACTATGACAAACACCTACCATCAAAACATGGATATGTGCTGAGAGAGTTAGTGAGTGAGAGAGAGAGAGAGAGAGAGAGAGAAAGCAGAGGCATTACTAGGATAAATACTTTGATAAATCAGTACAGGAAGGAGAACGAGCTGTCGAATACATTTATTAATACACTTATCCAATCCTGTTGTCGCTCCATATCTCCCTGTACAGGGGCTATAAAGAAGACTAATGTGTGTGTGTGTCAGTGATGATGGAGATGACCCTGGTCGTGAAAGGTCATACCGACACAAAGGCCTGTCCCTGGGAGCCTTGTCCCGCACGCACACACACCACACATACCTGTAATAGAAGTTTCAAACTTCAAGTTCCACGTTTTATTAATCGTACAGGATACACATGGTGTACGCCGCAGGTTCCTTCTTGACAATGCTACAACAATAAGAAATAATAAAAGAGAAGAATGTAAAACAAGGTGACTACAGGGCTGTGGTGTGGCGGTGATGCTAAGGGCACTCTCTAAGCCACAGCAGTATAAATCACAGGCTAATAACACAGTGCTGAGTTGGCCTGTATTTACTACCACTCTCTCTGCCTGCAAGGCCACACTGCTGCACTACACTACTCTACACCGCACTACACTACTCAACACTACACTACCTGCCTGCGATCACAGTACACACCATCTACTCACACATCCCTCATCTTTATTAAACACTCTACATGGGCCCGGTACACTGTATATGGCCTAATACATGCACTCTGTCATAGGGATTGGAGATTGGACTACTAGTACAGAAGAGGAGAGAAGAGAAGGGGAGGAGAGGACAGAAGATAATGGGAGGAGAGGAGAGAAGATAAGGGGAGGAGAGGACAGAAGATAAGGGGAGAAGAGGAGAGAAGATAAGGGGAGGAGAGGAGAGAAGATAAGAAGAACGCGAAGCCAAACAAGAAAGAATAAAATCAGAAAAAGAAAAAGAAGTAAGAGAAAAAAGAAAAGATAAGAAGAAAAGAAAAAACAGAAGAAAGCATAAAAAAAAGAAAAAAAGAGAAGAAGAACAAAGAAAAACAGAAAAGACTAAGAGAAAAGAAAGAGAATAAAAGAAAGAAGAAAAAAAATAAAACAAAGAAGAAAGAAAGCAAGAGACAAAAAAATAAGTAGAAGAACAGTAGCAAAGCAAAAGAAAACAACAAAAAAAAAGAGAAGAAGAACAAAAGAAGACAAGGAAAAGAAGAAAAGAGCAAAGAGAAAGAAAAAGAAGAAAAAGAAAAAGAAAGAAGAGAAGAGAAGAGACAAAAGAAGAAAGGAGCAGAAAACAAAAGAAAAACGAAAAGCAAAAAAAGGAAAACTACGAAAAAAAAAAAGAAAGACTAAGAAATAAGAAAAAAAGAAAGAAAAGGAAAAAAAACAACGAAACAAAAAAGAGAGAAGAGAGAAAAGAAAGAAGAAAGAAAGTAAAAATGAAAAATAAAAAGAAAAGAAAGAAAAGAAGAAAAAGAAAAAGACAAAAGGAAAAAACAAAGACGAAATAAAACAAGAAAAAGAAAAAAAGAAGAAACAACAAAAAAGAAAGAAGAAAAAAGAAACAAGAAGAGAATAAAAGAAAAAAAGAAAAGAAAAGCAAGAGAAAGAGAAAGAGAAAGAGAAAGAAAAAAAAGAAAAGAAGAAAAGAAGAAGAAGAAAGAGAAAAAAGGAAAAGAAAGAAAGAAGAAGAAGATAAGAAGAAGAGAGAAAAGAGAAAAGAAAAAAAAAAGGAGAAAAGAAGGAAAAAGAAACAAAAGAAAGACAAGCTAGAAAAGAGAAGAAATGAAAATAGAAGAAAAAGAGAAAGAAGAAGGAAGAAGATCAGAGAAGGGAAGCAGGAGGAATAAAGGAAAGGAGAAAAAGAGAGAAGCAGAAGACAAATAAAAAAGAAAGAAAAAAACAAGAGAAAAGAAGAGAAGAAAAACAGAAAGAAAGAAACAAAGAAGGGAGGGAGAAAGAGGAAAGAAGAGGAGAAGAGGGAAGAAGGAAAAAGAAACAGGAAGAGGAAGAAAGACAAGAAAGAGAGAGAAGAAAAAGAAAGAGGAAAATAGAGAAGAGAAGCACAGTCAACAAAGAGAAGAGAACAGATAGAAGAGAAAAGAAAAAAAAGAGAGAAAAGAAAAACAGAAGAGAAAAAGAAAAAAGAAAGAAGAAAAAGAGAAAAAAGAAGAAATAAGGAGGAAAAGAAGAAATAGAGAAAGATGAGAAAGGAGCAGTATAAAAAGAAAATAAGAATAAGAAAAGAAAGAAAAAAAAGAAAGAAGAACAAAAGAAAAGAGAAAACAAGAAGGGAAAAAGAGGAAAGAGAACAAAGTGAAAAGAAGGAAGAGAAGAAAGAAAGAAAAAAAGAGAAAGAAAACAGAAAAGAGAAAAAGTAAGAAGAAAAGAGAGAAGAAAAAGAAGAAGAGAAAGACCAAAAAGAAGAAAAGAAGAAGAACAGAAGGCAGAAGACAGGAAAAAAGCAGAAAAACAGATAGAAAAAAGAAGAAGAGAAAAAATAAAAGAAAAAGGAAAGAATAAACGAGGAACCAGGAGGAAGAGGAGAAGAGAGAAGAGGAGGAGAAGAGGGAGAGAGGGAGAAGGGAAAGAGGAGAGGAGAGAGGGAGGGAGGAGAAGAAAGGGGAGGAAAGGAGAAAGGGAGATGAGGAGAGGAAGGGAGGAGGTTTTGATATCAACAGGCATGATCAGAAAATGTTATCTCCTCTTTAACTGGGAGAGGAACGATTAAAGTGAAGTTCCTTCAGCCGATACAATATATATTCCTACTAGAGAGTCTGCTGAAGAGGCCCACACTCTCTTCTCTCTGCCTGTCCTGGATTGCTTTTGCGTGATACACACGATTAGCCAGCTGCTTCCCTGATTAAAAAACTCCCCTCTTTCTAGGGCATGTTCTCCTCTTCCTCTCTCTCCTCTTACCACCCCCACCTGTCTCCTCTTTTCCAAGTCTTCGTTCTCTCCTCCTCTCTGGCCTCTAGCCACTCCTCCACCTGTCTCCTCCTTCCCAAGTCTTCTGTCTACTCTCCTCCTTCCTCTGGCCCTCTAGCACTCTCCACCTGTCTCCTCCTTTCCCAAGTCTTCTGTCCTCTCCTCCTTCCTCTGGCCTCTAGCCCCTCCTCCACCTGTCTCCTCCTTTCCCAAGTCTTCTGTCTCTCTCCTCCTTCCTCTGCCCTCTAGCCACTCCTCCACCTGTCTCCTCCTTCCCAAGTCTTCTGTCTCTTCTCCTTCTCCTCTGGCCCTCTAGCCACTCCTCCACCTGTCTCCTCCTTTCCCAAGTCTTCTGTCTCTCTCCTTCTTCCTCTGCCCTCTAGCCACTCCTCCACCTGTCTCCTCCTTTCCAAGTCTTCTGTCTCTCTCCTCCTCACTGCCTGTATACCTCTCTGTCTTCTTCCTCTCCAACCCACTTTCCTCACCACACACTCTTTCATTTCCTGCCTTACATCCTCTTCTCCTAGTCCTCACTCATCCTCTCACTCACTCACCACTCACTCTCACTCACTACTTCACTCAGCTCACATCACTCACTCACTCACTCAGTCCTCACTCACTCACTCCACTTCACTCACTCACTCACGCACTTCA
>NC_036839.1:31658678-31663964 GCF_002910315.2 Salvelinus sp. IW2-2015
TACAAGGGGAGGAAAAGGAGGAGAAGATAAGAGAGGAGAGTAGGGAGGAAGGGAAGATAGAGGGAGAGGGAGATAGGGAGGAGAGAATAAAGGGAGGAGAGGAGAGAAGAATAAGGGGAGGAGAGGACAGAAAGATAAGGGGAGGAATAAGAGAAGATAAGCGCGGAGGAGAGAAGAGAAAGCATAAGGGGAATAGAGCGAGAGAAGGGGGAGAGGAGGAGATGATAGAGGAAGAATAGGAGAGAAAGATTAAGGGGAGGAGAGGAGAGAAGATAAGGGGAGGGAAATGAGATACAATAAGGGGAGGAGAGGAGAGAAAGGAGGAGAGGATGTAGAAGATAAGAGGAGGAGAGGAGAAGATTAAGGAGTAGGAGTGAGGACAGAAGTAAGGGAGAGGAGAGAGAGAAGGGGAGGAGAGGAGGAAGACAAGGGAAAGAGAGGAGGAGAAGATAAGGGGAGGAATAGGATAAGGGGAGGAGGAGGAGAGGACAGAAGATAAGGGCGAGAAGAGGAGAGAAGATAAGGCGGAGGGAGAGGAGAGAAGATAAGGGGAGGGAGAGTGAGAAGAAATAAGGGGAGGAGAGGACAGAAGATAAGGGGAGAGAATAAGAGAAGATAGAGAAGGATGAGGAGAGAAGATAAGGGGAGGAGAGGGAGATAAGGGGAGGAAAGGAGAGAAATGGGAAGGAGATAAGGAGAGGAGATAAGGGGAGGAGAGGAGAGAAGATTAAGGGGAGGAGAGGACAGAAGATCAAGGGGAGGAGATAAGAGAAGATAAGGGAGGAGAGAAGAGAAGATTAAGAGGGGAAAGAGGAGAGAGGGGAGGAGAGGAGAGAGAAGATAAGGGGAGAAAGGAGAGAAATAAGGGGAGGAGAGGAGAGAAGATAATGGAGGAAAGGAGATACAATAAGGGGAGGAGAGGAGAGAAAGGGAGGAGAGGAGAGGAAGATAAGGGGAGGGAGAGTGAGAGAATAAGGGGAGGAAGAGGACAGAAGATAAGGGGGGAGAGGAGAGGGAGAGAAGGGGGAGAGGATGAGAAGACAAGGGAAGGAGAGGAGGAGATAAGGGAAGGAGATTGAGAAGATAAGGGGAGGAGATAAGAGGAAGATAAGGGAAGGAGAAAAGGGAGAGAAGATAAGGGGAGGAGAGGGGAGGAAGATAAGGGGAGGAGAGGAAGAGGATAAGGGGGAGGAGAGAATGAGAAGATAAGGGGAGGAGAAGGAGAGAAGGTAAGGGGAAAGGAGAGGAGATAAAGATAAGGGGGCAGGAGATAAGATAAGGGGAGGAGAGGACAGAAATAATGGGGAGATAGAGAAGATATAAGATAAGTGGAGGAGAGAAGATAAGGGAGGAGAGAAGAATAAGGGGAGCGAGGGAGAAAGATAAGAGGAGGAGAGGACAGAAGATAAGAGGGAGGAGAGGAGAGAAGTAAGGAGGAGAGAGAGAGAGAAGGGAGGAGAGGAAGAGAAGATAAGGGGAGGAGAGGAGAGAAGATAAGGGGAGGAGAGGAGGAAGAGGAGAAGAGGAGAGGAGAGAGAAGGGGAGGAGAGGTGAGAAGGGAGAAAGGAGAGGAGAGGAGAGGAGGGAAGGAGAAGAAAGGGGAGGAAAGGAGAAAGGGAGATGAGGAGAGGAAGGGGAGGAGGTTTTGATATCAACAGGCATGATCAGAAAATGTTATTCTCCTCTTTAACTGGGAGAGGAACGATTAAAGTGAAGTTCCTTCAGCCGATACAATATATATTCCTACTTAGAGAGTCTGCTGAAGAGGCCACACTCTTCTCTCTCTCTGCCTGTCCCTGATTGCTTTTGGTGCTGATACACACGATTAGCCAGCTGCTTCCCTGATTAAAAAAACTCCCCTCTTTCTAGGCGCCATGTTCTCGTCTCTTCCTCCTTCCTTCTGGCGCCTCTAGCCACTCCTCCACCTGTCTCCTCCTTCCCAAGTCTTCTGTCTCTCTCCTCCTTCCTCTGGCCCTCTAGCCACCTCTCCACCTGTCTCCTCCTTTCCCAAGTCTTCTGTCTCTCTCCTCCTTCCTCTGCCCTCTAGCCATCCTCCACCTGTCTCCGTCCTTTCCAAGTCTTCTGTCTCTCTCCTCCTTCCTTCTGGCCCTCTAGCCACTCCTCCACCTGTCTCCTCCTTTCCCAAGTCTTCTGTCTCTCTCTCCTTCCTCTGGCCCTCTAGCCACTCCTCCACCTGTCTCCGCCTTTCCAAGTCTTCTGTCTCTCTCCTTCTTCCTCGGCCCCTGTCTTAGCTCACTCTCCACCTGTCTCCTCCTCACTCACTCACTCACTCACTCACTCACTCACTCTCTCTCTCTCTCTCTCTCACCTCTCCAGACATGTATATCATCCCTCTGTCTTTCTCTCTCCTGGGTTTAGTCTCTCATTTCACTTCTCCCAACATTCAATTAACTTTCCACTTCCTCTCCACCGTGACTCCCCCAACGCGTCAATCACACTCTGCTGCCGCGGCGACTGACAGCTGGTCCCGCCCCTTCCTCCCAGCGGCTTCCTGTGTTCCGCTAGGCGTGACCAAGTCACCTGGTGGGGGGCTCCCACCTCCCTGACGCACAGCCCTCTGGGATACCTGGCGGGGCGGCCATACTGCCTGGGCTCAGGGAAGACACGCTAGGTTAACTGTTTATAAGAACGGGGACGGGAGGGAGAATATGGAAGAGTGTGTGTGTGTGGTTTTGAGTCTCCCTGTCCCCAACCTCTTCTCCTAAACCACACACAGTACTGCAGAGAGATAATCTCATCAAATCCAGACATCTCTCCTTCAAAATACATCACCACGTTGACAATACACAGATGCAAAGCTGCATGTCTCCAATGGAACTTTGATATGTCAAATGAAAGTAGAATAAAAAGTCTTGACTGTGTGATATTCCCAGGATTCTCCATGGTATAAAAGGCCTGTCATGTTCTCCAGTTCTCAGTTTCTTACAGCGTGTATCTGTGTGTGTCAGTATGAGCTGTAGTGATCCTCTGTGTCCTAATGGAGATACTAATATAGTAAATCAGACAGTTATGGGACAGAGCCACGCTCCTGGTAGCAGCCTAGCCCATTAATCCACACGTTATTTTCCAAGACTCTTATCATTTTCTCTAAATGTGATGGGATTTACTCAAGGCCAAGGTACCCCACTGGTAAGCCCTATGCCTTATAAATCTCCACTCACTGTGGGTGGATGTGTGTGTGTGAGAGAGGGAGTGTGGGAGAGAGAGAAGTAGAAAACGGACAGTGAGAGGGACAGACTGTGTAAGAGAGAAGGAAGACAAAGGGGAAGAAAAAAAGATTGTGATTACACAAATTATGCAAATAAACAAAGAAGACTCCAGGCTCTATCTTTTTCCAATGTAAAAGTGAGATGAGAGTCTAGAGATGAAAGCAATACTAGAGGTAAACCAGCCTGCTACAGTAGTGTGCTTGTCACATAAAAGCCAGCCAGTCTGTGTCTGGTTATGAAATAACGGAGGGGATATCAGTGTTGTATTCCAGACCATCTTGACCGAGTCAAGACCAAGACCAGAAAAATTCACCACCATAATAAGAGTTCAAAATGTCCTGTATTTCTGAGTTCATATTTCAGAACAACATATGGATCCTTTACACATTCAGAAGGTGAAAAGAGTCCACGCTGAGGGCAAATAGAGAGACACTACAAATGATCACTAACCAAAACAGGTCTATAATAGATCAACAAAACTACAAATGATCACTAACCAAAACAGGTCTATAATAGATCAACAAAACTACAAATGTACGTAAGCAAACAGTTGTCTATAATAGATCACAATAACTAACAATGATCGACTAACAAGAAAGGTCGCTATACATAGATAGCAAAAACTAAAATGAGTTCACTCAAAACAGGTCTATAGTGAAATAGAGCAAAACTACAAATGATCACTAACTCAAAAAGGTCTATAATAGATAACAAAACTACAAATGATCACTGAACCAAAACAGGGTCTATTAATAGATCTAACAAAAACTACAAATGATGCATCACAAAACTTAGGTTATAATAGATAACAACTACAAATGAATGCACTAAGCCAAAGGTTTTCTATAATAGAGTAAACGAAATACAATGATCACTACCAAGAAAGGTGTTATATAGATAGAAAAGCTAAAATGGAAAAAAAAAATTCCCAAAAAAAACTAACAAAACAAAGGTTTTGTTTTTTTTTTTTTCCTTATAAAAATAGATCACAAAATAGCAATGATCACTAGACAAGAACAGGTTCTTAATAAGATAGAACAAAACTACAAATGATGCACTAACCAAAGCAGGTACTATATAGACTCAACAAAGGACTACAATGATGACTAAGGTCCAAAAGGTCTTATTAGATCAACGAACTACAAATGATCACTACCAAAACAGGTCTATAAAGATAAAAAACTACAAATGATATAACCCAAAACAGGTGAATAATAGATCACAAAACTACAAATGATACTATACCGAAAACAGTCTATAATAGATCAACAAAACTACAAATGATCACTAACCAAAACAGGTCTATAATAGAGTCAACAAAATACAAAGACCTGAAAAAACGAGGTCTATTAATAGATAACAACACTAGAGATGGAATCATAACAGAACAGGTTATTATGATCGCACAAAAGTACAGAATGTCAGCTACCAAACGGTTATAATAGATCAACAACTACAATGAATACTAACAAACGAGGTCTATAATAGCTAACAAACTAAATGATGACTAGGCAAAACAGGTTTTATATAGATCAACAAAAGTAGCAAATGATCAACTAACAAACGAGGTTCTCATCATAGATACGAAAACTACATGATCACTAAGACCAAAACAGGTCTATAATAGATCAACAAAACTACAAATATGTTTCCGTGTCCGTGAGCGTAACTTTCTTACCTACCAGCAAATGGTTTCAATAGGCTATAAGACATTAATTAATGTGTCATAAAAGGAGTCTGGACATTTGGACTGGAAAAGTGGTTTTATGTGCTTACTGAATGGGAGATGATAGACTCAATATGTGGTCTGGAGACTGGTCTCAAGTACTACAATACTGATGGATATTACCCAGAATGACCTGAAGGACTGACTGTCTGTCTGTGGACGCCAGTGTCCCATGTGTAATAGAACAATAGATTACATCTACCAGACACATTCACACACCCTCACAGAGAGAGATAGACAGAGAGAGAGAGATAGAGAGATAGAGAGAGAGAGAGAGAGAGACAGAGAGAGACAGAGAGAGAGACAGAGAGAGAGACAGAGAGAGAGAGA
>NC_036839.1:31669083-31715813 GCF_002910315.2 Salvelinus sp. IW2-2015
TGAATAGAGAAGAAACGAATAGAGAAGAGATGAAAGAGAAATGAGAAAATGAATAGAGAAGGAAAGGACAGAGAGAGAGAGATTAGAGAGAAAGAGAGAAATGAGAGAGAGAAGAGAGAAGAGAGAGAAGACAGAGAATAGAAGAAGAGAGAGATGAGAGCGGAGAGAACAGGGGGGAAGAAGGGAGAGGAAGAGAAGAGAGGAGGAGACAGATGATGGAAAAGAGAGGAATGAAAAGCAACAACACAATGTTTCCACAGATGAGAACACGTAGCCGTTCTCATGTACATCACCCAGAAGTTCAACCTGTCTTTTGAGAGGTATGCGACAATGGTATGTGTGTGGAGTGTGTGTACATCTGTTATGAGTAACTGCAATGATTTCAAGGCAGGTAGGTTGATGGTCAGCGTTTAGGTCTATCCCACCCCTGGCGGGTGGAGACAGTGATGGCGGCCACAGGTTCGGAAGTGGCTCATCTCAGACACTCCGTTCAGCGACGTCGGATCTCGAAGGTGTAGTGTTGGCGTGAGTCGAGAAGTCCATTCATGTTACATGGCGTTGGGTCAGTGCCTGCTGGGGCGGGCACGAAGCAAGCTCCTCCCCACAAGCAGCTGGCAGTTGTCGGCTTTGGCCGCAGCGTTTACAACAGGACGTTATAGGTTCAGGCTCCTGCGACCACCATGGTCACTGGGCTTGAACCACGTCATAAACATTAGACAGCGTGTCATTCAGGTTTGAAGACCACTTACGAGAGGTGAGGACCTGAGGAGAAGAATGAGATATTTCATCAGGTTAATGCCATGTTACGAGGATCTTGAGACTTTGATAGAGAGAGAGGAAGAGGTCATTCATAGTTGAAGACCACTTACGAGGATGAGGACCTGTAGGGATGGAAGAGAGGAGAGAGGGTTCATTTCATTGAAGACCACGTTACAAGGGACCTGAGATGATATGTGAAGAGATGGTGTTCATTCAGGTTAAGGACCACGTTACGATGAGTGGGACCTGAGAGAGAGAGTAGGAGAAGCGTTATTCAAAGTTGAAGACCACGTTATGAGGGAGTAGGGGGGACCTGGAGGAGAGAATTAGAAGAGAAAGATGTGTCATCAGCTGAAGACCACATTACGACAAGGAGCAGGATCCTGGAGGAGAGAGAAATTAAAAGCTCATGTTATTGTATCATGTTCTGTCCCTTAAATCTCTTTAGCTTATGGTAGAGTATAAATCTGAGTATAATACATCATTGAAAACAGAAACAGTTCTTATGTACAGGAATAAATTTATTAGTTTAAATCAAGCTAAAACCAAAAACCTTATTATTACAATAATCATGTCTACTTGATACCACTTACATACTATCTATAGCCAGAGCTTCTCTCAGTTTATTCTGGAGAGCAATCCAGTGATTGTGAAGACGGGTGCCATTACCAGCATTAATCTAATGTGCAGCCAGGTATTGTTGTGTGTGCAGTAATGTGTGTTTGAGGTGCAGATATATTGTGTTGTACAGAGGCAGTGCCAGCTGTTCAGAGGCAGTGTTAATAAGGCCTGAGATTTTAAACTCTTCCATTCCTGCCAACTCACTGGTCTTTCGCACAATAGCTACCCTCCCTGGCCCTCCATCCCCTCTCCTGTCCTTCTACCTTCCCCTCTCCTGCCCTCCCTACTCCCATTCCTCTCTTTCCTGCCCTCCTCCTCCCCTTCCATCCTGCTCATCTTGCTCTCCACCTTCCCTCTATCCTTCTCTCAATGTCCCCCCCCGCCTCTCCCCCCTCTCTGCTCCCCTCTCCAACTCATCCCCTCCTTCTTCCCCCTTCACTGTCCTCCCCTCCAGCCAACCCCTCTCCATGAATAAACCTGTCTCTCAAGCTCTCTCTCTCTCTTTCACGCTCTCTCTCTCTCATCAGTCCTGCTTAGTGTTTCTCTCTCAGGACAGATGAAGGGAGCACCTCCTTTTCCACCTCCTCCTCCTCTGTCAGCATCTGTCCGTTGGCTTCCTGTCCTCTATCTGTGCTATCTCCCTCTATTTTCTCTGTCTGAGAGGCAAGCTGTGTCCCAGTGCCCATCAATCAGCTCCCATTCTCCACTCAACAGATCTCTATCAGCTCTCTACTCTCTCTTCCTCTCTCTACTGTACCTGTCTCTTTCTCTCTCTCTCTCTCCCTCTCACTCTACCTCTCTTTATCCCCCCATCTCTTTCTCTCTCTGTCTTTGTTCCTGAGTATATACCACTACAGACCTGTACTGTGCTCTATCTGAGTGTATTGAGGGCTGCTTAGACAATAACGAGATTGCCTGATTGATTGATTGATTGATTGACTGATTGTTTGATTGATGATACTCACGTGTGCATGCCATAGTGGGTGGGTCTCTCGCAGCTCTGTAGAAAGCCTTCTCACAGTGGCAGACAGCAGCCCCCTCTCCATAGCTGAAACTGTGAGGGGGACACTTGGAACACTTGATGTTCCCCGCAAACGCCTTGTAGAAGCCTGGACGACACGCTGCAGACAAAGAGAGACAGAGGGATATATGGTTATATATGGCAGGATAACAGACACAGAGATATGGTTATATATGGCAGGATAACAGACACCACGCTATATGGTTTATATATGAAGCGGATAACAGAACACGATATGGTTATATTATATGGCAGGATAACAGAGACCAGAGATATGGTTTACTACTGGAATACAGCACACAGGATAATTTAATTGCAGGAACAACAGAGATATGGTTTTATATATGGCAGGATTAACAGACGACGAGATAATGGTTATATATGGCAGGATTAACAGAGGACACAGAGATATGGTTATTATGAACAGGATAACAGACACGGAATATGGTTATATATGGCGGATAACAGAGAAAATATGCGTAATGACAGGAAAGACACGGGAGATATGGTTATCTTATGGCAGGAAACAGACACAGAGATATGGGTTATTATATGGCAGGATAACAGACACAGTATGGTTTACTGGCAGTAGACAATAAGGTGATATGTTATATATGCAGGATAACAGAGACAGAGATATGGTTATATTGACAGGGTAAACAGGACACGGATATAGGTTATATTGCGCGAGGATAAGCAGAACACAGAGATATGGCTATATATGGCAGGATAGGCAGACACAGAGGTATGTTATATATGACAGGATACAGACACAGACAGATATGGGCTAATATATGCCAGGATAGCCACACACAGGATGAATGGTTATATTATGACGAGATAAAACAAACATGAGATATGGCTATATATGGCAGGATAGCAGACATCAGAGATACTGGTTATATTCAACAGGGGATAACAGACACAGATATATGGTTATTTATGGCAAGGATACAGACAACAGAGATATGGGCTATATATAAAGCAGGATTTAACAGAGACAGAATATGGTTATATATGAACAGGATACGAACCAGAGATATGAATGTATATCATGGCTAGGATAACAGGACACATTAGAATATGCGTTTATAATATGGGCAGGATAGCAGAACACAGAGATATGATTATATAATTACAGGAATAAGACCACATAGGTAATGGTTTATATTGCAGAATAACAGTACACAGCAGATATTGGTTATATATGGAGGATAACAGACAACATATATATGGTTTATATGGCAGCGACTAACAAAACAGTATGTGGTTATAATGGCAGGGACAAACAGACACAGAGATAGATCTAGTATATGGCAGGATAACAGAGACAGAGATATGATTATATATGGCAGGATAACAGACACATATATATGAATTATATATGGCAGGATAACAGAGACAGAGATATAGATTATATATGGCAGGATAACAGACACATATATATGATTATATATGGCAGGGATAACAGACACAGATATATGATTATATATGCAGGATAACAACACAGATATATGGTTATATTATGGCAGGATAACAGACACATATATATGGTTATATATATGGCAGGATAACAGACACAGATATATTGTTATATATGACAGGATAACAGACACAGATATATGATTATATATGACAGGATAACAAACACAGAGATATGGCTATATATGGCAGCGATAGCAGACACAGAGATATGGTTATATATGGACAGGATAACAGAACAGAGATAATGGCTATATATGGCAGGATAGCAGACACCAGAGATATGGTTATATATGACAGGATAACAGACACAGAGATATGGTTATATATGGCAGGATAACAGACACAGAACGAATATGCTATATATAGCAGGATAACAGACGACAGAGATATGTTATAATATGACAGGCATAACCAGAGACAGAGATATGATTATATATGGCAGGTGATACACAGACACATAGATATGGTTATATATGGCAGGATACAGACACAGAGATATGATTATATATACAGGATAACAGACACATAGGTATGGTATATATGGCAGAATAACAGACACAGAGATATGGTTAATATGCAGCATGGAACAGACACATATTATGGTAATATGAATAACACGATATAGAATTAATTAGGCAGATAAACAGGACACAAGATATATGATTAATATACTGGCAGGATAACAGATACAGTGGGGAGAACCAAGTATTTGATACACTGCCGATTTGCAGCGTTTTCCTACTTACAACGCATGTAGAGGTCTGTCATTTTTATCATAGGTACACTTCAACTGTGAGATACGGAATCTAAAAACAAAAATCCAGAAAAATCACATTGTAATGATTTCTAAGTAATTAATTTGGCAATTTTAATTGCATGACAATAAGTATTTTGATCACCTACCAACCAGTAAGAATTCCAGCTCTCACAGACCCTGTTAGTTTTCTCTTAAGAAGCCCTCCTGTTCTCCAATCATTACCTGTATTAACTGCACCGTTTGAACTCGTTACCTGTATAAAAGACACCTGTCCACACACTCAATCAAACAGACTCCAACTCTCCGCAATGGCCAAGACCAGAGAGCTGCTGTAAGGACATCAGGGATAAAATTGGTAGACCTGCACAAGGCTGGGATGGGCTACAGGACAATAGGCAAGCAGCTTGGTGAGAAGGCAACAACACTGTTGCGCGCAATTATTAGAAAATGGAAAGAGTTCAAGATGACGGTCAATCACCCTCGGTCTGGGGCTCCATGCAAGATCTCACCCGTGGGGCATCAATGATCACGAGGAAGGTGAGGGATCAGCCCAGAACTACACGGCAGAACCTGGGCAATGACCTGAAGAGAGCTGGGACCACAGTCTCAAAGAAAACCATTAGTAACACACTTACGCCGTCATGGATTAAAATCCTGCAGCGCACGCAAGGTCCCCCTGCTCAAGCCAGCGCATGTCCAGGCCCGTCTGAAGTTTGCCAATGACCATCTGGATGATCCAGAGGAGGAATGGGAGAAGGTCATGTGGTCTGATGAGACAAAAATAGAGCTTTTTGGTCTAAACTCCCACTCGCCGTGTTTGGAGGAAGAAGAAGGATGAGTACAACCCCAAGAACACCATCTCAACCGTGAAGCATGGAGGTGGAAACATCATTCTTTGGGATGCTTTTCTGCAAAGGGGACAGGACGACTGCACCGTATTGAGGGAGGATGGATGGGGCCATGTATCGCGAGATCTTGGCCAACAACCTCCTTCCTCAGTAAGAGCATTGAAGGGGTCGTGGCTGGGTCTTCCAGCATGACAACGACCCGAAACACACAGCCAGGGCAACTAAGAGTGCTCCGTAAGAAGCATCTGAAGGTCCTGAGAGTGCCTAGCCAATCTCCAGACCTGAACCCAATAGAAAATCTTGGAGCTGAAAGTCCGTATTGCCCAGCGACAGCCCCGAAACCTGAAGGATCTGGAGAAGGTCTGTATGGAGGAGTGGGCCAAAATCCCTGCTGCAGTGTGTGCAAACCTGGTCAAGAACTACAGGAAACGGATGATCTCTGTAATTGCAAACAAAGGTTTCTGTACAAATATTAAGTTCTGCTTTTCTGATGTATCAAATACTTATGTCATGCAATAAAATGGCAAATTAATTACTTAAAAATCATACAATGTGATTTTCTGGATTTTTGTTTTAGATTCCGTCTCTCACAGTTGAAGGTACCTATGATAAAAAATTACAGACCTCTACATGCTTTGTAAGTAGGAAAACCTGCAAATCGGCAGTGTCAAATACTTGTTCTCCCCACTGTACATAGGTATGGTTATATATGGCAGGATAACAGACACAGATATATGGTTATATATGACAGGATAACAGACACAGATATATGATTATATATGGCAGGATAACAGACACATAGGTATGGTTATATATGGCAGGATAACAGACACATAGGTATGGTTATATATGACAGGATAACAGACACATATATATGATTATATATGGCAGGATAACAGACACAGATATATGATTATATATGGCAGGATAACAGACACAGAGATATATATGGTTATATATGGCAGGACAACAGACACAGACACGTGGTTATATATGGCAGGACAACACACAGATATATGGTTATATATGGCAGGACAACAGACACATATATATGGTTATATATGGCAGCATAACAGACACATAGATATGGTTATATATGGCAGGACAACAGACACATAGATATGGTTATATATGACAGGATAACAGACAGAGATATGGTTATATATGGCAGGATAACAGACAGAGATATGGTTATATATGGCAGGATAACAGACAATGACAGCTCCTCCCACTAAAACTAGTTTAAAATTGTGCTTTATCATCAGCAAATGGACAAAAGAGAAAGTGAGATGGTATCAAATGGACTGTTAGACACAGTGAAAGGACAATGGCTTAGACTGCAAATACAATCTGTTGACCTTATGATATTAATCTCTACTGATTTATATCCAGAACGATGAGGAAAATGAACTATATTGAAAGCAGTGAAGAGAAAAAAACTCCCTTTATTCTCCTCTTCCTTTCTTCTCCTAAACTCCCTTGCTCTCCATCTCCCTCTCTCCCTCCCCATCTCTCCCTCCCCTCTCTCGCTCCCCCTCTCCCCCTCTCCCTCGACTCTCCCTGCCAGTCTGCTCCTAAAGACCTGTCTGCCTCAGGGACAAATAGCGCCTTGTCAAAATCCCTCTCAGCCTCTTAACGATAGGTACCACACACATACACACACACACACACACACACACACACACACACACACACACACACACACACACACACACACACACACACACACACACACACACACACACACACACACACACACACACACACATGAATGCACACAGCCACACACACCAGGGTTTCCGTTAGCCGGTAATAGCCGGCTTTTGGCCTATAAAAAAATTGAAAAGCTGATAAATAAAATTGGTGCCGGCCAATTGTCCCGGAGAAGAAAAAAAGATCCCGTTGCGAAATAATGCTTTTTAGCCTATTCATTGATGGAAATACCAGTCGAAGGAAATACGTTTGACTGGTCATGCTTATCGGTCTATAGGTTCATTTAATTACATTTGTGTTTGTGTGTACAGTATATTCGTTATGTATCTTATTTATCACATGCCTACAGCATACAGATACAGAGCCTTTGAGCGGAAAAGCTGTCAGACAGCTGAGAGCTGCTGCATCTCGAACAGCAAGGGAAGGCAGGCTTCATCAGCGTGTCACACACCACTGTGCAATGAGCTGGAGGCAGTAGGCTATGCATTTGAAAACATATACGTAATTGTTTGAAAGCTGAACGTTTGAATACATATTATGATGCATGTCTTACCTTGCTTCAAAGTAGCCTATTACATCTCCTCTCTTCCTAAATTTCTAAGGGATATTTTCATCTCTGTCACATGAAAAGCTTACATGTGCGAGCGTTTTGACAGGGGTGTTTTCTCGCTAATTGCATTATGAAATTACTATTCGCACCTAGCCTACTGCCTTGCGAACATGGCTGAGCTTATAATGGGGAGAAATAATAGTTTATCAACATTTTAAACTAAACCTGATCTGTTGGATCAGTCTTATTGCTTTTTAACGTGTTTTGATGTAACCTAGGCCTGCGGGTTGTGTGAATGTGTGATCTATCTTCCTACAACTGTACCAGAGTCTGTTTGGAACAGGCTATTTCTTTCTCCACAAGCTGACCAATAGAATAGGTACATTTTTCTACTATTCTACTATGGGTGATAGTAGACTGACATAGGCTAGTGATTTTGCTGTTCGTTACTTGTCTGGATGAGGAAAAGGACAGAGAGAGAGTGTGGACAGTGATTCTAACATGTTCAAAGTGCACATCAGAATTGGGTAAGAAGGACTGCACATCGTTGCATCCTGGACTTGCATGTTTTGTTCATATTAATTACCATAATCTAAATGTGATTTCTGTCATTCTGAGCACCGTGGGTAGACTCCCTTATCAGGTTACCCACCCAATGCATATGGGTCCGGCAGACTTCTCAAAAGTCCGGTAAATTAAAATGTTGTCGGTCAAAGGTCCGGTGCCACATCTTCCTAACGGAAACCCTGACACACACTCCATCCTCAGAGGACAATTCCACTTCTGGGGCTCATCGATTTAACAAGGTAACACTGAGCCATCTGAGGGCTTCACCTTGAAGGACTGAGAGTCTTGAGTTGTAGATGGAGTCTCTCCATTTCTCCCTCTGATAAATGAACCTAGAGGAGAGCAAGATGCCCTGAAACAACACCCACTTAGATCAAATGTGAGCAATTAGGACAGGACAATGACACACACACACACACATACGCACACGCACACGCACACGCACACACACACACACACACACACACACTGCAGAACCCCTCCCGTCAACACACACATAGCTGCAGTATCAATATGATGAGTGATATCCTCTACAGAGGCCCAAGGTTGCCTGTGCCATTAACCTCTGGTACAGTACGTGGCTTTATACATGGCCTTGATTCACACACTACAACTCACTTATTCCCCTAGCAGAACTGTTTTAAACTGTCAACCTAATGATGCTGCTGTCTGACCACACACAGCTGAGGGATGAGACACACATGCATACACACATGCATACCCACATGAACACACACATGAACACACACACACACACACACCAAAACCTGCTAAAATGGACTCGCCAATTAAACAACGGTAAAAAACAACAACAATGCAAGAACTAAAACCTTGCAGCCGGCTTCAATAGAATGTGATCTCTGGAATTGAAACAACTGCTAAATTCATACAAGAGGGATTTGATTAACTGCATAATCATTTGATACCTTTGTGAATTACTTGTAAATTCGAAAATTACTGTAGTGAGTTTTCAAACTATGTTTCAAACAGGGTTTAACCTGTGTAAATAGGACAAATACAATACATCTATCAGCATAAAGTAATGACTGCAAGTTACCATGTATTAATAATGTTTCTTCCAACATGACAAGACTATTTCCTAGGCTGTGCTGTTGTTGATGTGGTAACATTGTTTATATTAGACCAGAACGTAAAACGAAACACTGTATCAACCATGACTGAGAAGGAGAGAGAGAGAGAGAGAGAGAGAGAGAGAGAGAGAGAGAGAGAGAGAGAGAGAAAGAGAGAAAGAGAGTGAAGCTAGAGGTAGAGAGCCAGAGAGAGTGTTTCTGCGTGCATGGTTTGTGTGTGCTGGACAGCGCTGGTCAGAGAGGGGGAGCATTCTACATACAGATCATACCCGAACCCGGGGGCCCGGGGGGATGGGCTGAATCTGGGCCTGCCTCCCAAGGTTAACGAGCTCTGGAAGTCATCCACCACACAACCCCAGATACACCTACAGAACCTCTGAAGCTGGGCCCTGAGACACAGACAGCAGCTTGGACTGACTGACCGGGTCCGTCACCCACTGGACCAAAACTGTCCAGGAGAAGAGAGGAGCAGAGCACCATGCGAGCTCAGGCATAGCCCAGAACAGATGTGTGTGTGTGTGTATTTGTGTGCGTGTGTAAGTGTGAGTGTGTGTATCTTTGTGCTCTCAGCTCGGTGGGCGATGGATCTCTCGTGGACTTCTCGTGGCGGCGAAGAGCAGCGATTCCAAGAGAAGCACAATTCTGCAGCATTTACTAGCAGAACCACATCAACAAATGTTGCAGAATAGTTCAGCTCTTGAAATCAAAGAAAGCGTGAGGCAAAGCAGGCAGGGGATGAGATATCGTGGAGGTGGGATGTATCTGGATAGCATTATGTGTGTGTGTGTGTGGGGGTGTCTGTGTGTAACGTGGTAAGGATGAGATATCGTGGAGGTGGGATGTATCTGGATAGCATTATGTGTGTGTGTGTGATAACAACAGAGTGGGGGTTCTGTGCAATGTACGTGGAAAGGATGAGAATTGTGGAGCTGAGATGTATCTGGATAGCATTATGTGTGTGTGTGTGTGGGGGTGTCTGTGTGTAACGTGGTAAGGATGAGATATTGTGGAGCTGAGATGTGGTACTGTTGGATATGGAGAATGAGCTTTTTTCAATCCTGTTCCACAAAAAGCGATTATCTCCTCTCCCTGATGAAAAACTCTTCCTCTGCCTTTCTCTGGGCTGAGGGTAAACACCACTAGTCTCACTATCTGTGTTCATATTACTACTACACTGCCATCCCGTTTCCCATCCCACTCTATGTAGATTAGATCATCTATCATCCCCATAGACTAAATGTAGCCTACAAAATGCAGTTATACAGTATATAGATGCAGTTAGGTGTTATTAGATAATATTAACTATATAGTGTCATTTGACTTGTTTGACATAGAAGAGCTATCTGATTAAGTTACGGTACTAACATTACAATAACAACAAGACAAGTCAGACACTTTCCACAAATACATGTAAGGTTACCTATAGTGGCGGCAGGTAGCCTGGCGGGTAGAAGCATTGGGCCAGTAACCAAAAGGTTGCTGGATCGAATCCCCAAGCTGACAAGGTAAAAATCTGTTGTTCTGCCCACGAGCAAGGCAGTTAACACACTGTTCCCCAGGCGCCGATGACATGGATGTTGATTTCAGGCAGCCCCCCTGCACCTCCCTGATTCAGAGGGGTTGGGTTAAATGCGGAAGACACATTTCAGTTGAATGCATTCAGTTGTACAACTGAACTTGGTATCCCTCTTTCCCTATCCAGGTCCGGTAGGAGGGAGAGACATCTCTCCTAGAATAAGATGCAGCCATGGGACATGTTCTATCCTGTAAGAGATTACAAACATCCTCTCTAGCAACACCAGAGTTCCTCACGTTACTAGATGTTATTTAGCTCTGCTAAGGGATCTATCTCTCAGATACCATTAAACAATGACACACGTCTAGAGTGAAGCTGTGATCATTGATCCTCATTAAGATAGCAAAAGGGTTCATCTGTGTTATAGTGAGTGAGAGAGCGTAATATTTACTGTTAATTTAAAATTTCACTTTTGTTTATTACTTCACTTGCTTTGGCAAATTTATATATTTTTTTAATTGAAACTTATTTAACTAGGAATGTCAGTTAAGAACAAATTCTTATTTACAATGACGGCCTGCTGGGGAACAGTGTTCCTGCCTTGTTCAGGGGTAGAACGACAGATTTTTACATCGTCAGCTCGGAGATTCGATCAAGCAACCTTTTGGTTATTGGCCCAGCGCTTTAACCACTAGGCTACCTGCCGCCCCAATGTTAACATATGTTTCCCATGCCAATAATGCCCTTGAATTGAATCGAATTGAGAGATGTCAGCTTTGATTATGAGGCTGAGTCCTCCTCCTCCTCCTCTCTCTTTCCCCCCCCCCTCTCTCCCCTCTTCACACTCCTCTGCTCTTCGTCTGTTGTGTTTACATCTTGACATTTGAGAGATCACTCTCTGAGCCGTGTTTTTCTCCCCCGAGCCTCCCTCTTCACCTTGATGTTCCTTATCTAATCTCAGCTATTACAACCCAGATCTTAATCTCTACATGGCATTTAGCATCAACATGAACTGTTTACTGTGTTTGTTATGTGTGTGTGTGTGTGTGTGTGTGTGTGTGTGTGTCTGTGTCTGTGTGTGAGTGAGACAGTGTGTTTCTGTTTCAAATGTTATTAGTCATATGTAAGGGATACGCATGGTATAATCATCCAACAAAGTACTTACTTACAGGTTACTTCTCGGCAATGCAACAACAATACAAAATTATAAAATCTAATAATACGAACATAAAGTAAGTAGCTCAGTAGAATATAATAAATATTTTAGCATAAGTATAATACAGGAAGACAGAGTTTATAGTCCTGTGTATTGGGATAGAGGGGGATGGGGGCAGTGTATAAACTGAGCAGTATAATAAGAGTCTGGTAGTAGCAGTTGTGATGTGTGTGTAGCATGAATGTACTGTATATGTGTGCGTCTGTATGTCTGTGTGGGTGTGTGCATGAGTGAGTGCATGTGTGCTAACGTGTGGAGAATCAGAGCAGGTGGTCAGTTCAGTTTAAGTGTTCAGCAGTCTGATGGCTTGTAGATAGAAACTGTCTCTGAGCCTGTTGGTATCAGACCTCATGCCTGACGGTAAGGGAGAAAACAGTGGCTGGGGTGTGTGGGGTCCTTGATGATGCTGCGTGCCTTTCTCAGGCACCGTTTCGAGGAGATGTCCTGGAGGGTTGGGAGCTGGAGGGTCTTGCGGTCATGGATGAAGCCCGTACCAGGCCGTGATGCAACTGGTCGGGACGCTCTCGATGGTGTATTGGTAGCATTTGAAGATGACCCAGGGCGGCATGCTGAATTTCTTCAGCCGCCTTAGGAAGTTGAGATGCTGTTGTACCATCTTGACAAGAGTGATGGTGTTGTTGGTACATGACAAGTCCTCAGTGATTTGTATTTGTATTTACTATGGATGCCCATTAGCTGCTGCCAAGGCTGCCAAATGTTTTTATTCATGTAGGTTACACTGTCCCACAAAATAATCCTGTTGTCCCACATTTGGGTATTTTAAATGTGGTCATCCTACCTGAACCAGGTTGCAGGCACTGGTTAATGTTTGAAGCTTTTTCTTGAATGGACAGCTTGATGAAAGCCAGTGTATATTTAGGTCACCCAGAAAATATACCTCTCTGTTGATATCACATACATTATCAAGCATTTCACACTTATTATCCAGATACTGACTGTTAGTACTTGGTTTATAGCAACGTCCCAACAGAATGGGCTTTAGGTGAGGCAGATGAACCTGTAGCCATATTACTTCTACAGCATTTGACATGAGATCCTCAGGAATGATTACAGGAATGTGGTTCTGAATATAAACAGCAACAACACATCCACCACCCCATTGGCATTCCTATCTCTTCTGAAGAGGTTTTAAACATGTATTGGTACAGTACCACTGTATCATCAAAGGCACAGTTGAAGTCGGAAGTTTACATATACCTTAGCCAAATACATTTAAACTCAGTTTTTCACAATTCCTGACATTTAATCCTAGTAAGAATTCCCTGTTTTATGTCAGTTAGGATCACCACTGTCACATTCTGACCATAGTTCTTTTGTATTTTCTTTGTTTTAGTGTGGTCAGGGCGTGAGTTGGGTGGGTAATCTATGTTTTCTATTTCTGTGTTGGTTTTCTGTGTTTGGCCAGATATGGTTCTCACTCAGAGGCAGCTGTCAATCGTTGTCCCTGATTGGGAACGATATTTAGGTAGCCTGTTTTCTGTTGGGTTTTGTGGGTGGTTGTTTTCAGTCTTTGTGTGTCTGCACCAGATAGAACTGTTTCGGTTTTCACTTTGTTGTTTTTGTATTTTGAGTTGTTCACTTCATTAAATAAGATGAACAATTACCACGCTGCGCAGTGGTCCTCCGATCCTTCAAACTTCACCTCCTCAGACGAGGAGGAAGACGACAGCAGTTACAACCACTTTATTTTAAGAATGTGAAATGTCAGAATAATAGTAGAGAGAATGATTTATTTCAGCTTTTATTTCTTTCATCACATTCCCAGTGGGTCAGAAGTTTACATACACTCAATTAGTATTTGGTAGCATTGCCTTTACATTGTTTAACTTGGGTCAAACGTTTCGAGTAGCCTTCCTAAACTTCCCACAATAAGTTGGGTGAATTTTGGCCCATTCCTCCTGACAGAGCTGGTGTAACTGAGTCAGGTTTGTTGGCCTCCTTGCTCGCACATGCTTTTTCAGTTCTGCCCACACATTTTCTATAGGATTGAGATCAGGGCTTTGTGATGGCCACTCCAATACCTTGACTTGGTTGTCCTTAAGCCATTTTGCCACAACTTTGGAAGTATGCTGGGGTCATTGTCCATTTGGAAGACCCATTTGAGACCAAGCTTTAACTTCCTGACTGATGTCTTGAGATGTTGCTTCAATATATCACATAATTTTCCTTTTTCATGATGCCATCTATTTTTGTGAAGTGCACCAGTCCCTCCTGCAGCAAAGCACCCCACAACATGATGCTGCCACCCCGTGCTTCACGGTTGGGATGGTGCACTTCGGCTTGCAAGCGTCCCCCCTTTTCCTCCAAACATAACGATGGTCATTCTGGCCAAACAGTTCTATTTTTGTTTCATCAGACCAGAGGACATTTCTCCAAAAAGTACGATCTTTGTCCCCATGTGCAGTTGCAAACGTAGTCTGGCTTTTTCTATGGCGGTTTTGGAGCAGTTGCTTCTTCCTTGCTGAGTGGCCTTTCAGGTTATGTCGATATAGGACTTCGTTTACTGTGGATATAGATACTTTTGTACCTGTTTCTTACAGCATCTTCACAAGGTCCTTTCGTGTGTTCTGGGATTGATCTGGGAAATCAAATCAAATTTTATTTGTCACATACACGTGTTAGCAGATGTGTAATGCAAGCGTAGCGAAATGCTTGTGCTTCTAGTTCACGACAATGCCAGTAATAACCAACGAGTAATCTAACCTAACAATTCCACAACTACTACCTTATACACACAAGTGTAAAGGATAAAGAAATGTACATAAAAGATATTGAATGAGTGATGGTACAGAACGGCATAGGCAAGATGCAGTAGATGGTATCGAGTACAGTATTACATATGAGATGAGTAATGTAGGGTATGTAAACATAAAAGTGGCATAGTTTAAAGTGGCTAGTGATACATGTATTACATAAATATGCAAGATGCAGTAGATATATAGAGTACAGTATATACATATACATTATATTAAGTGGCATTGTTTAAAGTGGCTAGTGATACATTTTTGATCAATTTCCATCAATTTCCATTATTAAAGGGGCTGGAGTTGAGTCAGTATGTTGGCAGCAGCCACTCACTGTTAGTGTGCTGTTAACAGTCTGATGCTTGAGATAGAAAGCTGTTTTTCAGGCTCTCGGTCCCTGCTTTGATGCACCTGTACTGACCTCGCCTTCTGATGATAGCGGTGAACAGGCATGGACTCGGGTGGTTGTTGTCCTTGATGATCTTTATGGCCTTCCTGTGACATCGGGTGTGTAGGTGTCCTGGAGGCAGGTAGTTTGCCCCCAGTGATGCGTTGTGCAGACCTCACTACCTTCTGGAGAGCCTTACGTTGTTGGCGGAGCAGTTGCCGTACCAGCGGTGATACAGCACCCGACAGGATGCTCTCGATTGTGCATCTGTAGAAGTTTGTGAGTGCTTTTGGTGACAAGCCAATTTTCTTCACCCTCCTGAGGTTGAAGAGGTGCTGCTGCGCCTTCTTCACAACAACTGTCTGTGTGGGGTAGACCAATTCAGTTTGTCGTGATGTGTACGCCGAGGAACTTAAAACTTACTACCCTCTCCACTACTGTCCCGTCGATGTGGATAAGGGGGTGCTCCCTCTGCTGTTTCTGAAGTGCCACAATCATCTCCTTTGTTTTGACGGTTGAGGTGTGAGGTTATTTTCCTGACACACACTCCGAGGGCCCTCCACCTTCTCCTGTAGGCTGTCTCGCGTTGTTTGGTAATCAAGCCTACCACGTAGTGTCTCCGCAAACTTGATGATTGAGTGTTGAGGCGTGCATGCCACGCAGTCGTGGGTGAACAGGGACTACAGGAGAGGGCTCAGAACGCACCCTTGTGGGGCCCCAGTGTTGAGGATCAGCGGGGTGGAGATGTGTACCTACCCTCACCACCTGGGGGCGGCCCGTCAGGAAGTCATACCACCAGTTGCACAGAGCCGGAGGGGTCGAGACCAAGGTCTCCGAGACTTGATTGACGAGTTTGGAGGGTACTATGGTGTTAAATGCTGAGCTGTAGTCGATGAACAGCATTCTCACATAGGTATTCCTCTTGTCCAGATGGGTTAGGGCAGTGTGCAGTGTGGTTGTGATTGCGTTGTCTGTGGACCTATTGGGAGGGTAAGCAAATTGGAGTGGGTCTAGGGTGTCAGGTAGGGTGGAGGTGATATGGTCCTTGACTAGTCTCTCAAAGCACACGGAAGTGAGTGCTACGGGGCGRTAGTCGTTTAGCTCAGTTACCTTAGCTTTCTTGGGAACAGGAACAATGGTGGCCCTCTTGAAGCATGTGGGAACAGCAGACTGGGATAAGAATTGATTGAATATGTCCGTAAACACACTAGCCAGCTGGGTTAAGCATGCTCTGAGGACGCGGCTGGGRATGCCGTCTGGGCCTGCAGCCTTGCGAGGGTTAACAGGTTTAAATGTTTTACGCACTTTTCGCACCAAAGTACGTTCATCTCTAGGAGACAGAACGCCTCCTTCCTGAGCGGTTTGACGGCTGCGTGGTCCCATAGTTTTATACTTTATTGTTTGTACAGATGAACGTGGTACCTTCAGACGTTTGGAAATTGCTCCCAAGGATGAACCAGACTTGTGGAGGTCTTGGCTGATTTCTTTTGATTTTCCTATGATGTCAAGCAAAGAGGCACTGAGTTTGAAGGTAGGCCTTGAAATACATCCATAGGTAAACCTCCATTTGACTCAAATTATGTCAATTGGCCTATCAGAAGCTTCTAAAGCCATCACATAATTTTCTGGATTTTTACAAGCTGTTTAAAGGCACAGTCAACTTAGTGTATGTAAACTTCTGACCCATTGGAATTGTGATACAGTGAATTATAAGTGAAATAATCTGTCTGTAAACAAAGTTACTTGTGTCATGCACAAATTAGATGTCATAACCAAATTGCCAAAAATGTAGTTTGTTAACTTCACTAGGGTAGGGGGCAGCATTCTGAATTTTGGATGAAATGCATGCCCAAATTAAACTGCCTGCTTCTCGGGCCCAGAAGATATGATATGCATATAACTGGTAGATTTGGATAGAAAACACTCTAAAGTTTCCAAAACTGTTAAAATAGTGTCTGTGAGTATAACAGAACTGATTTGGCAGGCGAAAACTTGAGAAAAATCCATTCAGGAAGTAGTTTTTTTTTTTTTTTTGTAGTTTTCTATTCAATGCCATTACAGTATCCATTAACTTAGGACTCAAATTGCAGTTTCTTTGCCTTCCACTAGATGTCAACAGTCTTTAGAAATTGTTCCAGGCTTGTATTCTGAAAAATGAACAAGAGCAGTCTGAATGAGTGGACCCTAAAGTGTCATGCGCACGACCGAGAGAGTGCGTTTCTTGTTTACCTTTTAAATTGACAACGTTATTGTCCGGTTGAAATATTATCGATTATTTATGCTAAAAACAACCTGAGGTTTGAATATAAACATCGTTTGACATGTTTCTATGAACTTTACGGATACAATTTGGATTTTTTTGTCTTCCTGTTTTGACTGCGTTTGAGCCTGTGGATTACTGAAGAAAACGCGCGAACAAAACTGAGGTTTTTGGATATAAAGAGACTTTATCGAACAAAAGGAACATTTATTGAGGAAATGAATGTCTGCTGAGTGCAACCATATGAAGATCATCAAAGGTAAGGGATTCATTTTATCTCTATTTCTGACATGTGTAACTGTTCTACTTGGCTGGCTACTGTTTGTAATGATTCGTCTAGTGGGCTATGTTCTCAAATAATCGTAAGGTATGCTTTCGCCGTAAAGCGTTTTTAAAAATCTGACACCGTGGTTGGATTCACAAGAAGTTAATCTTTAAACCTATGGAAAATATGTTTTGTTTTCTGAATTTCTATAATGAGTATTTCTGTATTTGAATTTGGCGCCCAGCAGTTTCACTGGCTGTTGAAGAGGTGGGACGCTACCGTCTCACGTGCCCAAGAGAGGTTTAACAAGAAATTTGTGGAGTGGTTGAAAAAAGAGTTTTAATGACTCCAACCTAAGTGTATGTAAACTTCCGACTTCAACTGTCTAGACTGGGCACACGCGTGCATCCACGTGCACCATCGTGCGCATGTTGATTTTGTACATCCACACCAGACACGATCCAGACACACAAGTTGAAATATCAATACGAACTCTGAACCAACTGTAGTAATTCGGGGTCAGGTCGAAACACATTCAAAATTAATGGACATTTAGCTAGCTAGCTTGCTGTTGCTAGCTAATTTGTCCTGAGTTATAAACATTGGGTTGTTATTTTACCTGAAATGCACAAGGTCCTTTTTTTCTGGATCTTTGTAGAATTTCCACCCATTTTGAGTCACACAAAATCATGTGTTCTCTACCCCGACATTTAATCCACAGATAAAAGGGGAAACTAATATTTTCTAATAATCTCTACTCCTTCAATCGTAATCTTCTTCTTCTTATGTGGACTTTATATGTCAGTTGGCAACCAACTTTAAGGTGCATTACCACCACCAACTGGACTGGAGTGTGGACCTCAGTTCATCTTTCAATCAACCATGTGGGTATATGGGGTGGCAGGCAGCCTATTCGTTAGAGCGTTGGACTAGTAACCGAAAGGTTGCAAGATCGAATCCCGAGCTGACAATGTAAAAATCTGTCATTCTGACCCTGAACAAGGCAGTTAACCCACTGTTCCTAGGCAGTCATTGAAAATAGGAATTTGTTCTTAACTGACTTGCCAAGTTAAATAAAGGTAAAATTAAATTTAAAAATGCTTCTAAAAACCAATGATGAGATGGGACAGGGGGCACTTGCAGCGCGTCAAGTGTGAAAATTAGAAGTTTTATTTTAGCGCTTGGCTACGCAGACGCTTGTTGACACGCGCAGGCAGTTTAAATGTATTGTGTACATTTATTTTGCAACACTCGTGCACCCAACGTGAGCGGGTGCGCGAGTGAGTTGTGAGTTTCAGAGCTAGTCAGTATATGAGTGTTATCACTTACAAGCAAGTTATAGATTTCATGGGCTATTTGTTTGCGCTTTCTGTGATTCTTGATTGTTTTTATTGCTTTACTGGGAGGCTTATCAGAGGTAAACATGAGCTGCACATAGTGTGCTTCCTGCTAGGGCAAACCGCCTCAGTGCTAACAGTATAACTCCGGTTCATAGGTGCAGGATTATTGCTGACAACAGCTGTAGGATTGACAGAGGCATCCAGGGGAGTAGGAGGAACATAAATTAAGTTACTTACATTGTGACTTCCAACACCCCTAGGAACATGTACATTTTCAGCAGCACTACGACAACTCAGCAACACAATGGTAGTGATTATCTGAACAGGGCTTGAGTCATTGATAAGTCATTGTTTCAACGCGGCATTGAAATGCATGGACAAGATTATTTGGATGGACTGCTGAATCTTTTGCAGCCACGGCCCAGCGATGGTACGATGCCTGAAATAATCTGTCACTTTTCTTTGTCTTTCAGAGCAAGAATCAGTTCTTTAAAATCCAGTTTCAGCAGTTCCGAGCTAGCCTTCCTCATGTCATTTGACCCCACATGGACTACTACAGCGTCAGCTTCCGGCAGCTGTCTTAGAACGGTACGAAGCAGCCTTGTAATGTCTTGTACTCGTGCTCCAGCATATGAAGAAGCCATCTGGTTGAATAGCAGAGTTGAGTGTATTGTCCATAAGCTATGTCCTTGTAAAAACAAAGACACATCATTCCCTGATGTCCCTCTGCGATTGAAGCATTGCTCTGAGTTCACAGAGTTTATTTTTCAGCGATTGGACATTAACCATCAGGATACTAGGAAGAGGAGGCCCTGTAACCTTTCCTTCCTTTTCTTCGTTGCCAGCGTTGCCTTAAGTCATCTCGGCCAGGAGCAACAGGTAAGCTCTCTGTGCTGTGTGTGTGTGTGTATGTGTGCATTGGGGATAAGCTGGCTGTACCCACTGTAGCTTAGCCTTGCAGGATATGTCACCTTGTCTGAGACCTGATGTTACTGACACACCTGAGGCTCTTTCAAAAGCCCAGTTTGGAGAGAGTGATCAGAGATAGGGAGATATGGAAGGAGAGAGATAGAGAGCGAAAGAGAAAGAGGGCAGGAGAGGACAATAAAGACATATAGAGAGGGAGGGAGATAAAGAGAGAGAAAGAGAGAGAAGGAGAGAGACTCCACTCTCTACAATACAGTCCAGGCAGTTAGCCCCGCCCGGCCCATCAGTAATATCTCAGTGACATTATCACAGGCTGTGATCTGAGAACACTCTGGTTTTATGGACCTTTCAGAGGTGAGGCTCCGCTCGCTGCTCCTTTACAGAAATGTTTATCGCTGGTAGAAACAGTCTCTGGCCAAATGAACAACAGAGTAGTAAACATTCAGCAGACATCCTTTACAGAGTCCCAGGAAGAGAGGGAGAGCAAAGAGAGGCAGAGAGAGAGCGAGAAAGAGAGAGGGAGAGAGTGCAGTCCCACAGTCAATTGTCTTCAGAGACTAACCAGCCCCATGAGGCCAGAGACAGACAGTAAAACAGGGCTTTTATGGGCCAAGCAGCCAGTGACAGGGAGACAATGGCCTGGGCTGGCACCCAGACAGACTGAGCACACTTCAGACTTTGATTAGGATGTCCAGCAGTGGAAGCTCCTCAGAGAAGGAAGGGGAGGACCATCCTCCTCAGTGAATGTCATAAAAATGTAAATAGTGAAACATTAAAAGTGAACCTTTCTAAATATATTCACGTCACCAAATAATTTATTAAAATAACTGTTTTGCAATGAAGGTCTACAGTAGCATCAACAGCACTCTGTAGGACAGCTATCTTCTGTCTCCTCTTGGTATATTGAGCTATCAGAGCTCTTGCAGAATGAACTGACATGTTGTCCACCCAATCAAACGATCAGAGAATGAATCTAGTACTGAAAGCATAAGCTACAGCTTGCTAGCACTGCAGCGCATAACATGTGCGAGTAGTGGACTCAAAAAGACAATAGTTGAACAGTTAAAGCAGAAAGCAGTAGAGAGAGAGAGAGAGAGAGAGAGAGAGAGCAGGAGAGAGAGAGAGAGAGAGAGAGAGAGAGAGAGAGAGAGAGAGAGAGAGAGAGAGAGAGATTTAAATCATCTTTATTGGGTCTGGGAGCCCACCACTCA
The DNA here is from genome assembly GCF_002910315.2 of Salvelinus sp. IW2-2015. Classification (NCBI taxonomy): domain Eukaryota; kingdom Metazoa; phylum Chordata; class Actinopteri; order Salmoniformes; family Salmonidae; genus Salvelinus; species Salvelinus sp. IW2-2015. The sequence goes on from NC_036839.1 coordinate 31,690,384, forward strand.
ATAAATACTCGTACAAAACCACAGTTACACATCAATTAAAAACACAACTCCAATTCCTCCTCCACAGTAACTAAACACAACAGCCTCTGAATACCCCATATACTCAAAAACAGATCAATATTGTTGACAAGTTTATAATAGGCAAACTCAACCCTTAGTCTCGCTGCCAACATTCCCACCACATCCACAGACCCTTGTCCCCGAATACTGTTCTTTCGGGTCTTCCATATCGCTAATTTTGCTGTCCCTAACACAAAATGAAGCAACACAACGACACCCTTTTGCCTGAACCTGTACTTTGGCCCAAATATATACAGTTGGGAAGAGAAAACCTCTCCCAACGTTGAGAACCAGTCAGTGATCAGGTCAATCATCCCGACCAACCTGGGACACAGTAAAAACAGGTGTGCCAGACTTTCAGAMTCTGCACAGAATGGACACCCYTCCCCAACAGTAGGRTSCAGATGTACCAGATGCATGTTGGTGGCTATAGCTCCATGTATTATCCTCCATTGGAGGTCAGCTGTCCTCTTATCAATCGGCAGTTTGTATAATGAGCGCCAACAGCCTTTTCGGGAAGCACCTGGACCAAGCACACCCGCCCACCTCGTCGATTTTACCCCTTCCTGGGAAGAGGCATGGGACACCTTTACACATATTCTGTACATGGCCTTCTTTCCCACCTCCTTGAACTCCCCCAGCTCCGGGGTATGGAAGGAAAGCAGCATCCCCACGTCCTCCTCGAATGCCCCCACCGCAGCACTAACAATCAGCACAGGGAACACATAATCCAGACCCTCATTCCACCGATCAGAACTGGAAGTGTCAGTCACATAAAGACAATGACGATGACGATGAAGCACTGGCAAGGAGTCACAGACCTCAGCGACGACCTTCCTCAGTAGGCGAGATGATCGGATCCCTGCTCTTTCTCCCAGCTCCTCCAACGATCTGCTCCTGCTCCGCATCAGATGACCCAGCTTGGTGCACCCCACACCTAACAGGCATGAACGCAGGCTGGCTGAACCCAGAGCACGGGACTGGATGGCAGTGTTATAAAAAAGAGGCTCTTCAAAAAGCCACATCCCTGGTGGCGTGCAGGCCTTACGGGACTTGACAAGAACCCTCCAAGCCTGCATAACAGACTCATAAAATGGAGTCAGGCCAGTCAACTCACCCCCCTCCAGCTTTAAGGTGCTTGTCTAAGCCCAAACAGCCCGCTCTCCTCATCAGTGTGTAGGCTGTGTCGACCCAGCTAGAACCGTCACTGTACAACAGTCTCTGGGCTGCTTGAAGCCGGAAAGCCATGATCCTAGAGGAAATGTCCACCAGGCCTTGCCCACCATCGTGCAGTGGCAGGTACAGGGCTGCAGCTTTGATCCAGTGTTGTCCAGACCAGAAGAAATTGACAAGGGTCCTCTGAAGCTCTTGTATCAGACCCTTTGGTGGCTGCAAAATCATTAGTCTGTGCCACAGGGTAGAGGCAGGAAGATTATTAATTACCAGTACCCTTCCCCTATAAGACAACTGGGGTAGCACCCATTTCCATCTTGACAGTCTGGCACACACTTTCTCCACTACACCCTCCCAGTTCTTTTTCTGAAAGACATCAGAGCCTAGAAAAAACCCCAAAGTCTTCATCCCGTCTCTGCCCCACTGAAGCCCCCCTGGTAAACGTGGAGCGGACCCCGTCTGAAGCTGACCTGCCCACAGCGCTTCACTCTTTCCCCAATTGACTCTAGCTGAGGAGGCCCCCTCATACACCTTTAAAGCGTTTGAGAGCACCTTAACATCCTCAGCCCCTGTAGTAAAAACTGTCACGTCATCTGCATACGCAGACAGTGCTATCGTGGGTCCCTTCATTACACCTGGCACAGAGAAATCAGTAAGCTTCGCTCTTAAAAAACAAAGCATTGGTTCAATCGCCAGACTATATAACTGCCCTGAAATTGGGCATCCCTGCCTGATGCCCCTTTGGATAGGGATGGGGCAACTTAAACCACCCCCCACCTTCACCATACACGAGGCCCCAGCATACAGTAAATTCATCCAAGACAAAAAAACATCCCCAAACCCAAAGGCTATCATTGTTTTAAACAAGTACTGGTGGTCCACGCGGTCAAAAGCCTTCTCCTGATCCAAAGAAAGTAAACCCACATTTACATCAGACAGTTTACAAATGTCTAGAACATCTCTTATCAGAAACAAGTTGTCAACAATAGAGCGATGAGGTACACAGTAGGACTGGTCCTTGTGGACCAACAATCCCAGATACTCTTTCAACCTGTTTGAGAGACATTTAGAAACAATTTTGTATTCTGCGCACAGCAAAGCAACAGGTCTCCAATTTTTTATGAGAGCCAAATCCCCCTTTTTTGGCAACAGTGAAAGCACCGCACGTTGACAGGATACAGGAAGAGAACCCTCATGAAAAGATTCACACACCACTTCATAAAAATCCTCCCCAATAGACCCCCAAAAGTGCTTATAGAACTCAGATGGTAAACCATCAATGCCAGGGGCTCGGCCTGCTGAGAGCTGCATAACTGCTGTGGACAGCTCTTGCAAGTGTAATGTCAGAGTCCAAAGCAGCTCTCTGCTAAGGTCCCAATTGAGGAAGACCGTGTAACAACTGTTCAGTAACACGGAGTCAAATCCCGCTTATGAGGGCAGAGTAGAAATCCACGGATGTTGACAGCATTTCACTGTCATCCGTGGTCACCTTCCTCAGGGAGACGAAGGAGACCATCTGTTTACGTTGTATATGTCGACTGTCAGGTTAAAAAAAAGGACTAGGGCATCCATATCCTTGAGGGAAGCGAAACGAGACCTAATCAAGGCACCTTTCATCTTTCATGCAAGAAACGACCTCAGTTCATGTCTCTTGTCCTGTAAGTTCATGACTAGTCAGGGTCGTTCTGAGTGAGCAGCTTCAATACATTGATTTGATGTCCTGTTCAAGGGCCTTGATAGTTTCTTTAACTTCAATTTGAGACAGAGCAGTATACTGTACAAAATAATCGTATTTGGGCCTTCCCAACATCCACATTGTCTCAAGACTCAAATTCCCTTTTTTTAACCCTCTATTTTTCCAAAAACACAAAACCTTTCACAAAACTTGACATCATGTAACAATTTAACATTTAAATACCAGTAAGGTGATGACCTTCGTGGAGGACAGTGAATATCAACAGTAACATATTTTTTTTATTTTTTTATTTCACTTTATTTAACCAGGTAGGCTAGTTGAGAACAAGTTTCATTTGCAACTGCGACTGGCAGATAAAGCATAGCAGTGTGAAAGACAACACAGAGTTACACATGGAGTAAAATGTAAATAGTAAAGTAAATAGTAAAAGTAAATATGATATCAGAAGAAACCCACAGGGTAATGGCACTTCCAACCCTTACTACCAGTATTGATCAGATACGTACAACCTGTCTAACCTTGCTTGCACTGACACGACCTTCTTAAACTTTATCCATGTGTATGCCTAACTTTTGCATTCCTTATCTCCACACATCAGAAAGCTCAAACTCAGTTAATAGGCAGACAGGAAAGTGGCTGACCGGCAGTGAGGAGATGCCCACTACGAGTAATGGGGTACGGAGGGGGTTCATGTGGAGCTAGGCTCTCAGGTAGTGGAGGGATGCCCACTAGACGTAATGGGTACAGGAGGGGTTCATGTGGAGCTAGGCTTCTCAGGTAGTGGAGGAGATGCCCACAGAGTAATGGGGTTCAGGTGGGGCTAGTCTCCCAGGTAGTGGAGGAGATGCCTGGTAACGGGTGATGGGTGCAAAATGGGGAGTGTTGAAGGATGTGGTAGAGGGGAGTCAGTGGTCTGGTGGTCAGTGAGGAGGATCAGGAGAAGGAATGGTTCTCTTTTGATATGATAGCAGCTGTGAGGACTCAATTTATGATCTAGAAGGAGGTAAATGGTTTTCTGGATCAGACTTTTGGGAAATCTGTTCAAATTTGGCAGAATATTTTGATGTTGATAAGTTTGTGAGGTCAGCTGTTGATGTTACAGAATTTTGCTACACCGCTAAACACGTTGTATGCGACCAATACAATTGATTTGATTTCAATTCCATTTTTGGTCAGTGTTCAGTGCAAATTATAATCCTGAAGTGCAACAGTGTTTGTGTATGATTTCAAGTGTGTGCGACGATAGGAATGGTGACGGCTCTCTCAGGCCTCCTACTGCAGCCCTCTCCTCCTGCAGTCCTAACCTGCTGCAGAACAGAGCAGCCCTCTCCTCCCTCCTCTTCTCCCTCCCTCCCTCCCTCCTCTCTCCCTCCTCTCATTAAAGCCTTCATTATCTGTGGTTATTATCTAATGTGGAGCCTGGATGTCATTTATCCTAGGAGAAGAATGGGATGCAGCAGTGTGCTTGGATTCCTAATGGCACACAAAGTTAATGAACATTAATAAGGTGTTTGAAGATTGTTGTTTGTGCTTCGCCACTTTCCCTTCCACATGATGGACGCCAACGAGAACTTTAACACTCCTTTTAAATCCCCCCCACACCACACACACTAACGTGTTAAATCAACTGAATTTTTCGCTAGAGGTCTCATATGCATAAAAAACATCTCTCTGAAATAAACAACCTCTGACAACCGCAGAAGAACACAACAACAACGCTGGAAATAATGACAACATGACAGGCCTCAACACTGGAGAAGGCTCCTCATCCAACTGCAAACACTGTTTAATCCATCACTTAACTGTGATGACACTTTACATGTGATCTTCTGTACATTTATTGTATTGAACTCTCACATCATATGAAATATTTTTATACCACTAATCAGATGTATGTCTAAGTATGTCTATACATTGTAGATGTCAAGCCATAGATTGCACTGACAAGCAATCATTCAGCAGCAGATGCAAAAAAGCATTTGTGACTGCGAACGGCAGCGGTGTGAGTTTCTCTGGCTGCTGTCTGCTGTCTAAGGAAACTAGGCTGTTCTCTTGAACGTTTCTCAGAGACACACGGGACCATTAGGAGAGAGAAGAGCTCAATTTGTTGGCAGAATGATAATAGCAGAGAACAAGCTTGACAACCCCTTCATGACAATCTCTAAGAGCTTTCAAACACACTGTTCAAAGGTTGTTATACAGTATAAAGCCAGGGATATTTGTCTGTCCTCAGAACATAGTCAACTCTCATTCTTTATGTTTCCTGCTCCACTTTATGTCTGCTCTGTTTTAGTTAAGAGAAAAGGAACAGGAATTAACATGAGATCAGAGCGATGAGAGTCTCGCTGTAGCAGACTGGTTTTTAGAGCCAGCAACAGTAGCCTAGCAGTCTAAATGTGGGGAACGTGGGCTGTGTGTGTGTGTGTGTGTGTGTGTGTGTGCACGTGTGTGTGTGTGTGTGTGTGGTGTGTGTGTGCACGTGTGTGTGTGGACGTGTGTGTGTGTGTGTGACGTGTGTGTGTGTCACGTGTGTGTGTGTGTGTGTGTGTGTTCACGTGTGTGTGTGTGTGTCACGTGTGTGGTGTGTGTGTGTGTGTGTGTGTGTGTGTGTGTGTGTGTGTGTGTGTGGTGTGTGTGTGTGTGTGTGTGTGGTGTGTGTGTGTGTGTGTGTGTGTGTGTGTGTGTGTGTTGTTGTGGTTTGTGTGTGTGTGTGTGTGTGTGTGTGTGTGTGTGTGTGTGTGTGTGTGTGTGTGTGTGTGTGTGTATGTGAGTGAGACTGATTGCTGTAGTGTGCAAAAGCGCCAGACTGTCACAGATTTTATTAACACTTCTCTACTGATATGACGGGTTCTAACACTTAAATGGAAAATTACAACTTACTTCAAAGACTGTGCTATATGATTACATCTACTGTGAAGATACAGTAATTGCTCATTAGCATTTTGAGAGTTAATCTTTGAAATACCAGTTAGTGAGAATAACATGTAAATCTGTTAAACTTCTGTGAAAGTGTACCACTCATATTTCCTGAAATAAACTACTGATCTAAACGCTCCATATATGTCCAAAATAACACTGTCCTATTCAGAAATTAGTCAAAAGTGCTTAGCTGGGAGGAAGTTGGTTTGAATTGTAATCATGTTGGATGATAAAATGCTGGTTCATAAGACTAGCAGGCAGCAGGCAGTAGTATAGGAGAATGAGAGCCATATCGTCTTATGAATGATCTGATCTGATTAGAAACACACCACAAACACTCAGCATCAGCAACACATACTCATATTGAAATACAGAAACCTAGTTATTTTCCTATTCCTCAGCTAAGCTTGGTTATTACAGTACACCAGGTCATACCTGAATATACATGTGAACCAAAATAAACACATTACTGCCAGGATTAGTCCAGGTTCTAGTCAATCCTCATTAAACTCCCCCCTCACCTCCACCCTCCCCCAGCCACACCATGCTGAAAAGTCCATTTGAATTCCCATCTGCATGCAGCACATTGAAATGAATGGTTGGTGGGTCAGGTAAACTGGAGTGGTCTTCCTGGTGCCAAATCACACCATGCTGAAGCAATTATACAGCAGCCCTTGGTTGGGCCCGTACACAAACAGCTTGTACCGCCGCCCGCCCCTGCCCACTCTGCCAAAGCCATTTCATTCTCAGGCAACACGTTCATTAGCAACCAACTTAAAGGGAAAATGCACCCAAAAACAGTAATTACTATAATTTACAGTGTTAAGAGAACAATAGTTTTATTTTGTTGTTATAATAAGGTTGGTAGCAACATCTGAAAATCGTTGTGAAAATCTGTTGCAGCTCAAGTCTACTACAAAACCCACAATGCAATGCTCTCTCTATGGGATGGATGGCTAGCTAAATAGCAAATAGCAAATGTAGCTACACACAATAATACCAAAGTCAGTATCATGATGTGATGTAGCTAGGTAGCTGTAAAATCACGTAAACACACTGCACTATCAATTTAAGAGTCTACAATCTCACCATGTTCAACCTGCAGATTGATGTGCCTTGCAGAGCGAAGTCTGACATTCGCAACAGCCATGCAACATGCAATGCACCCTGGACTGAGAAGGCAAACAAATAAGACAAATGTGGTGGTCCTTCTGTTAAATTACACATTTCTCGAGGTAGGAATATCGCAAAAATATGATCAATGGCTAATTCGAGAGAAGACAACCTTTCATGTTATGACATCGGCCAGTATTGAAATCTGACATGTATGATAGATGTTTTCGCAATTTAAAAGTCGTATTTCTATTAACTTCCGATGTAGTGAGAGTGGCATTATTGCAATTAGGGCTGTTACGGTGACCGTATTACCCCCACACCGGAGGTCACGAGTCATGATGGCAGTCAAATTCCACGTGACCGTTTAGTTACGGTAATTAGGCTTCTCCAAGCTCTGATGCTGCTTATGGTCATTAGTAGCCTACCAAACTTGCTAACTGCCTGGTACTCAGTACTCTATCATCCCTCTAATCACTCTAACATCAATGCGAATGCAATTGAAAATCGAATCAAACACTTCATGAGAGCCCATGAACTCATGTTGCGCAACATTTCTATAGGCTACGCAATTGCGTGAGAAAACAGAGTGATGGCCTCTATTAAAAAGAGGAGGCTCCCATCAGCTTTCTATTTCATTTTTTTTTATTTCACTTTTTATTTCTCAACTTTCCTAATATTAAGCGCATTGCTTCTCTTTACAACAGGAGTACAACCTACCTGGCTGGCATGATAATGAACCACGGGAAAATCGTCCTCCATTTGCTATTTAAGTGCATTGATGACGTATTTTCCCCCCTGCCCCTGTTTCGAGACAAAACAAATTACACACATATATTATTTAGTATATGTAAAGACAAGGTTAAATCAAGAAGAGTCTGATGGGTCACCATATTAGCCTATCACTTGTGAATGATATATTATCACTTGTGAAGGATGCCCAGCTTAACGCAAGAACTGGCGTCATTTTCAAATCTTAGTCGTACACATCATGTGGCCTAGCCCATAGGCCTGTATGTTTTGATAAGGTTTTGATAAGTGACCAAGTGTAACGGATGTCTTGTGTTGAATGAGCGGACCAAGGCGCAGCGGGTGATGAATACATAATGAATATTTATTAACAGAACGACGAAACACGAAATAACACTTGAATNTCTTGTGTTGAATGAGCGGACCAAGGCGCAGCGGGTGATGAATACATAATGAATATTTATTAACAGAACGACGAAACACGAAATAACACTTGAATAGTACAAAATAACAAAACGACGTAGACTGACCTAAAACATGAGAACTTAGATATACACGAAGAACGCACRAACAGGTACAGACTACAAACAAACGCTACAGTCCCGTGTGGTACGAACATACATACAGACACGGAAGACAATCACCCACAAACAAACAGTGAGAACATCCTACCTTAATATGGTTCTCAATCAGAGGAAACGTCAAACACCTGCCTCTAATTGAGAACCATATCAGGCAACACATTAAACCCAACATAGAAACACAAAACATAGAATGCCCACCCCAACTCACGCCCTGACCAACTAAACACATACTAAAACAAGAGAAAACAGGTCAGGAACGTGACACCAAGTAACTTCTTAAAATTAAGCACATTAATCCGCTTTACAACGGGTGTAGATCCTAACTGGCAAACATATGAGTTTCAAGTTTGGAGAAGATTTTTTTCACCCAAAAAATGCACCTTCATAATAAAAGCATTACATACATAATCGCATTTGCGGTCACTTTTGAGAATGGTGTTTTCCTGCTAATGCAACGTTCAAGCTTATAGCCTACTGCCGTGTGCGCATTGCTGCACTTATAATGTGAAGAAATATCCTAATTGTTTATCAACATTTTAAGCTAAACGTTCTGATCTGTTGCATCAACCTCATTGCTTAAAAACATTTTTGGGATGCTAGTGGTTGTATTAATTTTGGATCTATCGCATCCCACAACTGTTGCAGACTACGTTTGGAATATTTATTTCTTGCACAGAATAGAAAAGGTCAACTTTTGTACTATGGGGGATAGTAGATTGACATAGGCAATTTTTTTTGCTGTTCGTTAGGCCTACTCATCTTGTTGGCTGACAAAAAGTAAATGTGGACAGTTCTTCCAATATCTTCAATATGCACCTCGGAATTGGATAAGGACGTGCACAATTGCATCCCGATGTGTATGTCTTCACTTGTAGTCTGTGAGAAAGACCTGATCAGGTGAAGGTGATGGAGAGCCATGTGAGTGAGAGGTGCTTCGGAGCATGCAGCCGGGAGAAGTGAATTATGATGATTACTGTATATTCAGCCCAAGTGCACAACTGCCACTGGGCGCAAAAGGCATACATTTTTTAGGGGGCATTAGGGCCACACAAAGGGGATGCCCCCTGGAAATTTGAGGCAATTGTCAAATTGTGAATGAGAGACTGATGAATTGGGTACAGCCTGCGCAAAAAAACAAAGCAGACCTCATGCCTTTCATGCAACTTTTTTCAAATCATCATTAGATTCGCATCATGCTGCCTTACAATGTATTAAAAATCAAAACATATAGCCCGGTGATTTGTATCACAACAAAACTTACACAAATAACTCTAAATTAAGCACATACAGTGCATTCAGAAAGTGTTCAGATCTCTTGACTTTTTCCACATTTTGTTAAGTTACTGCCTTGATTTTCCCTAATCAAGCTGCACAAAATACCCCATAATGACAAGGCAAAAACAGGTTTTTAGAAATGTTTGCAGAAGTATATAAATACACTGCTCAAAAAAATAAAGGGAACACTAAAATAACACATTCTAGATCTGAATGAATGAAATATTCTTATTAAATACTTTTTTCTTTACATAGTTGAATGTGCTGACAACAAAATCACACAAAAATTATCAATGTAAATCAAATGTATCAACCCATGGAGGTCTGGATTTGGAGTCACACTCAAAATTAAAGTGGAAAACCACACTACAGGCTGATCCAACTTTGATGTAATGTCCTTAAAACAAGTCAAAATGAGCTTCGATAAGCTGTGTGGGCTCCAGGTGCCTGTATGACTCCTACAAGCTTGGGCATGCTTCCTGTGCGGTGGCGGATGGTCTCTGGAGGGATCTCTCTCAGACCTGGACTATAAGACATGCCAACTCCTGGACAGTCTGTGGTGCAACAAGTGACGTTGGTGATGGAGCGAGCATGTTGTCCCAGATGTTGCCAATTGGATTCAGGTCTGGGGAACGGGCGGGCAGTCCATAGCATCAAATGCCTTCCTCTTGCAGGAACTGCTGACACACTCCAGCCACATGAAGTTCAGCATTGTCTTGCATTAGGAGGAACCCAGGGCCAACGCACCAGCATATGGTCTCACAAGGGTCTGAAGATCTCATCTCGCGTACCTAATGGCAGTCAGGTACCTTCTGGCGAGCACATGGAGGCTGTGCGGCCCAAGAAATGCCACCCCAACCAACATGCGACCCACGCGCAAACCGGTCATGCTGGAGGATGTTGCAGGCAGCAGAACGTTCTCCACGGCGTCTCCAGTCTGTCACGTCTGCCACATGTGCGTGTGAACCTGCTTTCATCTGTGAAGAGCACAAGGGCGCCAGTGGCGGAATTTGCCAATCTTGGGTTCTCTGGCAAATGCCAAACGTCCTGCACGTGTTGGGCTGTAAGCACAACCCCACCTGTGGCGTCGGGCCCTCATACCACCTCATGGAGTCTGTTTCTGACCTTTGAGAGAGACACTGCACATTGGTGTCGCTGGGAGGTCATTTTGCAGGGCTCTGGCAGTGTCCTCCTGCACCTCCTTGCACAAAGGCGGAGGTAGCGGTCCTGCTGCTGGGTTGTTGCCCTCCTACGGCCTCCTCCACGTCTCCTGATGTACTGGCCTGTCTCCTGGTGCGCCTCCATGCTCTGGACACTACGCTGACAGAGACAGCAAACCTTCTTGCCACAGCTCGCATTGATGTGCCATCCTGGATGAGTGCACTACTGAGCCACTTGTGTGGGTTGTAGACCTCGTCTCATGCTACCACAAGAGTGAAAGCACGCCAGCATTCAAAAGTGACCAAAAACATCAGCCAGGAAGCATAGGAACTGAGAAGTGGTTTGGGTCACACCATGCACAGGAACACTCTTTATTGGGGGTGTCTTGCTAATTGCCTATAATTTCCACCTTTTGTCTATTCCATTTGCACAACAGCATTTGACATTTATTGTCAATCAGTGTTGCTTCCTAAGTGGACAGTTTGATTTCACAGAAGTGTGATTGACTTGGAGTTACATTGTGTTGTTTAAGTGTTCCCTTTATTTTTTTGAGCAGTGTATATATATATATGAAATATCACATTTACATAAGTATTCAGACCCTTTACTCAGTACTTTGTTGAAGCATCTTTGGCAGTGATTACAGCCTCAAGTCTTCTTGGGTATCATGCTACAAGCTTGTCACCTGAATTGGGGGAGTTTCTTCCCTTCTTCTCTGCAGATCCTCTCAAGCTCTGCCAGGTTGGATGGGGAGTGTCACTGCTCAGGTATTTTCAGGTCTCTCCAGAGATGTTCGATCGGGTTCAGGTCCGGGCTTTGGCTGAGCCAGTCAAGGACATTCAGAGACTTGTCCCGAAGCCACTCCTGTGTTGTCTTGGCTGTGTATTAGGGTCGTTGTCCTGTTGTAAGGTGAACCTTCACCTCAAACTGAGGTCCTGAGCGCTCTGGAGCAAGTTTTCATCAAGGATCTCTCTGTACTTTGCTCCGTTCCTTCCCTTGATCATGACTAGTCTACCAGTACCTGCAGCTGAAAAACACCCCCACAGCATGATGCTACCACCACCATGCTTCAACGTAAGGATTGTGCCAGGTTTCCTCCAGACATGAGGCTTGGCATTCATGCCAAAGTGTTCAATCTTGGTTTCATCAAACCAGAGAATCTTGTTTCTCATGGTCTGGGAGTCTTTTATGTGCCTTTTGGCAAACTTCAAGCGGGCTGTCATGTGCCTTTTACTGAGGAGTGGCTTCCGTCAGGCCACTCTACCATAAAGGCCCGATTGGTTAAGTGCTGCAAAGATGGTTGTCCTACTGGACAACTCTAGCTCTGTCAGAGTGACCATCGGGTTCTTGGTCACATCCCTGACCAAGGCCCTTCTCCCATGATTGCTAGGTTTGGCCAAGTGGGAAGGTCTAGGAAGAGTCTTGGTGGTTCCAAAATTCTTTCAGTTAAGAATGATGGAGGCCACTGTGCTCTTGGGGACCTTCAATGCTGTAGAAATGTGTTGGTACTCTTCCCAGATCTGTGCCTCGACACAATCCTGTCTCGGAGCTCTACGGACAATTCTTTTGACCCCATGGCTTGGTTTTTGCTCTGACATGCACTGTCAACTGTGGGACCTTATATAGACAGGTGTGTGCCTTTACAAATCATGTCCAATCAATTTGAAGGGGTCTGAATACTTTCCGAATGCACTGTATTTTCTTGACAATCACCGGCTGACAAAATGTAATGACCACCACAGCTACGTCATACCGGACAAATTTCTGCCTGCTTGAAGGGCAATAGCTCAGAAACACATGAAAACAAGAAATGACCCCGGGAATCGATAGAACATCGCTCAGAGATGCACAAAAAATAATTGTTCCTTTAAGCGACAAGCCAGCTCCCTCCTTCTGCTATTTAAAGTATATAATTGCACGGTTATCCTGAATGCAGGCAATTAAATGGTAATACGTTTTATTGAATCCTGTTTAGCTGCTCTAATGATGGGAATTTGGGAAAAAAGTTTATAACTGTGACCAACGAATATTTAAATCAAACGTAGTTCCTCAGTAGACACACAGACGGATGGACGGACAGAGAGACAGACAGTATTTCATATTAAACATGCTCCTACTCTGTCATGCTGTTTGCTGTGATAACAGTCTCCATGCAGTCATTCACTCACAATAACACAATCAATATGTGACTCACTGGGCTACAATATGAAAGATGGGCCTGTGAAAGTGCTTGTGAAAAATGCTCCCTCAGAGAGATAGAGAGATGGATGGAATTCTACATAAAAAGAGTTGAAGGGAAAATAGATGTACAAAGTAAATGAGGACGAGTCACTAATAAAGACAACTCATGAATATGAATGTGGTAAATGTTAATTATTCTGAGGGGGAGATGGAGTGTCAACATTAACAGCTCTACTCTACTGGTGTGTTCACAGCTCTACTCTATTGGTGTGTTTAAAAAGCCTAAACCTCTACTGGTGTGTTCACAGTTCTACTCCTACTCGGTGTGTTTCACAGCTCTACTCTAACCCTGGTGTGGTCACAGCTCTACTCTACTGGTGTGTTCACAGCTCTACTCTAACGGTGTGTTCACAGCTCTACTCTAACTGGTGGTTCACAGTCTACTCTACTGGTGTGTTCACAGCTCTACTCTACTGGTGTGTTCACAGCTCTACTCTACTGGTGTGTTGTCACAGCTCTACTCTACTGGTGTGGTTTCACAGCTCTTACTCTATTGGTGTGTTCACAGCTCTACTCTACTGTGTGTTCACGTTCACTACGTGTGTTTCACAGCTCTACTCTAACCGTGTGTTCACAGCTCGACTCTACCGGTGTGTGTTACACGAGCTCTACTCTAACCGTGTGTTTCACAGCTCTACTCTACTGGTGTGTTCACAGCTCTACTCTACCGGGTGTTTCACAGCTCTACTCTACTCGGTGTGTTCACAAGCTCTACTCTATCTGGTGTGTTCACCTCGTAACTCTAATCCTATTCTACCTGTGGTTTTAAAAGCTCTACTCTACTGGTGTGTTCACAGTTCTACTCTAACGGTGTGTCACAGCTCTACTCTACCGGTGTGGTCACAGCTCTACTCTACTGGTGTGTTCAACAGCTCTACTCTACTGGTGTGTTCACAGCTCTACTCTCACTCAATACTCTGTGTGTTTAATAAGCTCTACTCTACTGGTGTGTTTAAAGCTCTACTCTACTGGTTGTTCACAGTTCTACTCTACCGGTGTGTTCACAGCTCTACTCTACCGTGTGGTCACACTCTACTCATGGTGTGTTCACAGCTTCTACTCTACTGGTGTGTTCACACTCTACTCTAACGGTGTGTTCACAGCTCTACTCTACCGGTGTGTTTCACAAGCTCTACTCTACTGTCCTATCTGGTAGTGTTTCACAGCTCTACTCTACGGTGTTTTCACAGCTTCTATCTCTTCTGGTGTGGTTCACAGCTCTACTCTACTGGTGTGTTCACAGCTCTACTCTATTGGTGTGTTCACAGCTTCTACTCTACCTGTGTGTTCACAGCTCACTACTCATGGTGTGTTCACAGAGTCTACCTAGCTGGTGTGTTCAACAGCTCTACTCCCCTGGTGTGTTCACAGCTCTACTCTATTGGTGTGTTTCACAGCTTCTACATCTACCTGTGTGTTTAAAGCTTATCTCACTGGTGTGTTTCACAGTTCTAACTCTAACGGTGTGTTTCACAGCTCTACTCCTACGGTGTGTCACGCTCTACTCTACCCGGTGTGGTCACAGCTCTACTTCACCGGTGTGTTCACGAGCTCTACTCTACTGGTGTGTTTCACAGCTCTACTCACCAGTGTGTTCACAGTCTAACTCTACGGGTTGTGTTCACAGCTCTACTGCTCTAACGGGTGTGTTCACACTCTACTCTAACTGGTGGTTCACAGCTCTACTCTATTGGTGTGTTCCACAGCTCTCTGCTACCTGTGGTTTAATAGCTTACCTACTGGTGTGTCACAGTTCAAGCTCTCCGGTGTGTTTCACAGCTCTACTCTATTCGGTGTGGTCCACAAGCTCTTCTCTACTTGGGTGTGTTTCACAGCTTCGTACTGCTAAACCGGTGTGGTTCACAGCTCTACTCTACCGGTGTGTTCAACAGCTCTACTCCCGGTGTGTTCCACAGCTCTACTCTAGCCGTGTGGTCACGCTCTACTCTAACGTGTTGTGTTCATGGCTTTACTCTACTGGTGTGTTCACAGCTCTACTCTACTGGTGTGTTTTCACAGCTCTACCTACTGGTGTGTTCACAGCTCTACTCTACTAGTGTGTTCACAGCTCTACTCTACGGTTGTGTTCACAGCTCTACTCTAACCTGTGGTGTTTAAGCTCTACTCTACTGGGTGTTTAAAAGCTCACTCTCTCTGGTGTGTTCACAGTTTCTACTCTACGCTACCGGTTGTGTTCACAAGCTCTACTCTACCGGTGTGGTCACAGCTCTACTCTACTGGGGTTACAGCTCTACTTACTGGTGTGTTCACAGCTCTACTCTTACCGGTGTGTTCACAGCTCTACTCTACTAGTCTACTGGTGTGGTTCACAGCTCTACCTCTACCTGGTGTGTGTCACAGCTCTACTCTACTGGTGTGTTTCACAGCTCTACTCTATTGGTGTGTTCACAGCTCTACTCCTGGTTGTTCCATAGCTCTACTCTACTGGTGTGTTCACAGCTCTACTCTACTGTGTGCTGCACAGTTTTTACTCTACTGGTGTGTTCACAGCTCTACTCTACTGGTGTGTTCAAGTTCTACTCTACTGTGTGTTCAACAGCTCTACTCTAGCGGGTGTTTCACAGCTCTTACTCTACTGGTGTTTCACAGCTCTCACTCACTGGTGTGTTCACAGCTCTCCTCTATTGGTGTGTTCACAGCTATACTCTACCCTGTGTGTTTAAAGCTCTACTCTACTGGTGTGTTTCACAGCTCCACTCTACCGGTGTGGTCACAGCTCTACTCTACGGTGTGGTCACACTCTACTCTACTGGTGTGTTCACAGCTCTACTCTACTGGTGTGTTCACAGCTCTACTCATGGTGTGGTTCACAGCTCTAATCTACGGTGTGGTTCACAGCTCTACTCTACTGTCTACTGGTGTGTCACAGGTCTACTCTACCGGTGTGGTCACAGGCTCTACTCTACTGTTGTGTCCACAGCTCTACTCTACTGATGTGTTCACAGCTCTACTCTATATGGTGTGTTCACAGCTATACTCTACTGTGTGTTTAAAGCTCTACTCTACTGGTGTGTTCACAGTTCTACTCACTCGGTGTGTTCAAGCTCTACTCTACCGGTGTGGTCACAGCTCTACTCTACTGGTGTGTTCACAGCTCTACTCTACCGGTGTGTTCCACAGCTCTACTCTACCGTGTGTTCACAGCTCTACTCTACCGGTGTTTCACAGCTCTACTATACCGTGTGTCAAGCTATCTCTACTGTTGTGTTCATGGCTTTACTCTACTGTGTGTTCACAGCTCTACTCTCTGTGTGTTCACAGCTCTCTACTGCTCTACTGTGGTGTTCACAGCTCTACTCTACTGGTGTGTTCACAGCTCTACTCTACTGGTGTGTTCACAGCTCTACTCTACCTGTGTGTTTAAAGCTCTACTCTACTGGTGTGTTTAAAGCTCTACTCTACTGGTGTGTTCACAGTTTCTACTCTACTAGCCGGTGTGTTCACAGCTCTACTCTACCGGTGTGGGTCACAGCTTCTTACTCTACTGGGTGTGTTCACAGCTCTACTCCTACTGGTGTGTTCACAGCTCTACTCTACCCGGGTGTTCACAGCTCTACTCTCTGCTACTGGTGTGTTCACAGCTCTACTCTACGGTGTGGTCACAGCTCTACTCTACTGGTGTGTTTCACAGCTCTACTCTACTGGTGTGTTCACAGCTCTTACTCTACTGGTGTTGTTCAATTAGCTCTACCTTATGGTTGTCGCTCTACTCTACTGGTGTGCTCACAGTTCTACTCACTGTGTGTTCACAGCTCTACTCTTACTGGTGTGTTCACGTTTCTTCACTAGGTCTTGTTTCACAGCTCACTTCACGGTGTGTTCACAGCTCTACTCTACTGTGTGTCACAGCTTCTACTCTACTGGTGTGTTCCAGCTCTAGGTTTCACAGCTATACTCTACTGTTGTTTAGCTTACTCTACTGGTGTGTTCACAGCTCTACTCTAACCGGTGTGGTCACAGCTCTACTCTACTGGTGTGGCTCAAAGCTCTACTCTACTGGTGTGTTCACAGCTCTACTCTACTGGTTGTTCACAGCTCTACTCTACTTGGTGTTACAGCTCTACATCTACCGGTGTGTTCACAGCTCTACTCTACTGTCTACTGGTGTTGTTCACCAGGGGTCTACTCTACCGGTGTGGTCACAGCTCTACTACTGTTTGTTCACAGCTCTACTCACTGTGTGTTTCACAGCTCTAACTCTACTGGTGTGTTCACAGCTTACCTACCTGTGTGTTTAGCTCTACTCTACTGGTGTGTTCACGTTCACTACGGTGGTTCACAGCTCTACTCTATGGTGTGGTCACAGCTCTACTCTACCGTGTGTTCCACAGCTCTACTCTACCGGTGTGTTCACAGCTCTACTCTACTGGTGTGTAACAGCTCTACTCTACGTGTGTCCACAGCTCTACTCTACCGGTGTGTTCACAGCTCTACTCTACTGGTGTGGTTCACACAGCTCACTCTACTGTGTGGGTTCACAGCTCTACTCTACTGGTGTGTTCACAGCTCTACTCTACTGGTGTGGCTCACAGTCTACATCTACTGGTGTGTTCAAACAGCTCTACTCTACTGGTGTGTTCAACGTTCTACTCTACCTGGTGTGTTCACAGCTCTACTCTATACGGTGTGTTCACTAGCTCTACTCTACTGGTGTGTTCACAGCTCTACTCATCTGGTGTGTTCAGCTATTACTGGTCTGTTCACAGCTCCTCTCTAGTGTTCACAGCTCTTTAGGGTGTGTTCACAGCTCTACTCTACTGGTGTGTTCACCAGCTTACTACTCTATACTGTGTGTTCACAGCTCTCCTCTATTGGTGTGTTCACAGCTATACTCTACCTGTGTGTTTAAAAGCTCTACTCTACTGGTGTGTTCACAGCTCCACTCTACCGGTGTGTCACAGCTCTACTCTACCGTGTGGTCACAGCTCTACTCTACTGGTGTGTTCACAGCTCTACTCTACTGGTTTGTTCACAGCTCTACTCTACTGGTGTGTTCACAGCTCTACTACCGGTGTGTTCACAGCTCTACTCTACTGTCTACTGGTGTGTTCACAGGTCTACTCTATCCGGTGTGGTCACAGCTCTACTCTACTGTTGTGTTCACAGCTCTACTCTACTGATGTGTTCACAGCTCTACTCTATTGGTGTTTCAAACAGCTATACTCTACCTGTGTGTTTAAAGCTCTACTCTACTGGTGTGTTCACAGTTCCACTCTACGGTGTGTTCACAGCTCTACTCTACTGGTGTGGTCACAGCTCTAACTCTAACCGGTGTGTCCACAGCTCTACTCTACCGGTGTGTTCACAGCTCTACTCTACTGGTGTGGTCACAGCTCTACTCTACCGGTGTGTTCACAGCTCTACTCTACCGGTGTTGTTCACAGCTCTACTCTACTGGTGTGTTCACAAGCTCTACTCTACTGGTGTGTTCACAGCTCTACTCTACTGGTGTGGTTCACAGCTCTACTCTACTGGTGTGCTCCAGTTCTCTAATCTACTGGTTGTTCAAGCTCTACTCTACTGGTGTGTTCCACAGTTCTACTCTACTTGTGTGTTCACAGCTCTACTCTACCGGGTGTGGTTCAAGCTCTACTCTACTCGGGTGTGTTCACAGCTCTACTCTACTGGTGTGTTCACAGCTCTACCCTCTACTGGTCTGTTCACAGCTCCTCTTAGTGGTGTGTTCACAGCTCTACTCTACTGGTGTGTTCACAGCTCTACTCTACTGGTGTGTTCAACAGCTATACTCTACCTGTGTGTTTAAGCTCTACTCTACTGGTGTGTTCACAGTTCCACTCTACTCGGTGTGTTCAGCTCCAGCTCTACCGTGTGGTCACAGCTCTACTCTACCGGTGTGTTCACAGCTCTACTCTACTGGTGTGTTCACAGCTCTAACTCTACTGGTGTGTTCACAGCTCTACTCTACCGGTGTGTTCACAGCTCTACTCTACTGGTGTGTTCACAGCTCTACTCTACCGGTGTGTTCACAGCTCTACTCTACTGGTGTGTTCACAGCTCTACTCTATTGGTGTGTTCACAGCTCTACTCTATGGTGTGTTCACAGCTCTACTCTATTGGTGTGTTCACAGCTCTACTCTACCTGTGTGTTCACAGCTCTACTCTACTGGTGTGGTTCACGAGCTCTACTGCTACTGGTGTGTTCACAGCTCACTCTACTGGTGTGTTCACACTCTACTCTATTGGTGTGTTCACAAGCTCTACTCTACCTGTGGTGTTCACAGCTCTACTCTACTGGTGTGTTCACAGCTCTACTCTACTGGTTGTGTTCACAGCTCTCCTCTATTGGTGTGCCAGCTAGTACTCTACCTGTGTGTTTAAAGCTCTACTACTGGTGTGTTCACAGCTCCACTCTACCGGTGTGGTCACAGCTCTACTCTACGGTGTGGTCACACCGCTCTACTCTCTACGGTGTGTTCACAGCTCTACTCTACTGGTGTGTTCACAGCTCTACTCTACTGGTGTGTTCACAGCTCTAATCTACTGGTGTGTTCACAGCTCTACTCTACTGCTACGTGTGTTCACAGGTCTACTCTACCGGTGTGTCACAGCTCTACTCTACTGTTTGGTTCACAGCTCTACTCTACTGATGGGTTCACAGCTCTACTCTATT
The DNA here is from genome assembly GCF_002910315.2 of Salvelinus sp. IW2-2015. Classification (NCBI taxonomy): domain Eukaryota; kingdom Metazoa; phylum Chordata; class Actinopteri; order Salmoniformes; family Salmonidae; genus Salvelinus; species Salvelinus sp. IW2-2015. The sequence goes on from NC_036839.1 coordinate 31,710,008, forward strand.
GGTGTGTTCACAGCTATACTCTACCTGTGTGTTAAAGCTACTCTACTGGTGTGTTCACAGTTCTACTCTACCGGTGTGTTCACAGCTCTACTCTACCGGTGTGGTCACAGCTCTACTCTACTGGTGTGTTCCAGCCTCTACTCTACCGTGTGTTCACAGCTCTACTCTACGGTGTGTTACAGCTCTACTCTACCGGTGTGTTCACAGCTCTACTCTACCGGTGTGTTCACAGCTCTACTCTACTGTTGTTTCATGGCTTACTCTACTGGTGTGTTCACAGCTCTACTCTACTGGTGTGTTCACAGCTCTACTCTACTGGTGTGTTCACCAGCTCTACTCTACTGGTGTGTTCACAGCTCTACTCTACTGGTGTGTTCACAGCTCTACTCTACCTGTGTGTTTAAGCTCTACTCTACTGGTGTGTTTAAAGCTCTACTCTACTGGTGTGTTCACAGTTCTACTCTACCGGTGTGTTCACAGCTCTACTCTACCGGTGTGGTCACAGCTCTACTCTACTGGTGTGTTCACAGTCTACTCTACTGTGTGTTCACAGCTCTACTCTACCGGTGTGTTCACAGCTCTACTCTACTGTCTACGGTGGTGTGTTCACAAGCTCTACTCTCACGGTGTGGTCACAGCTCTACTCTACTGGTGTGTTCACAGCTCTACTCTCTGGTGTGTTCACAGCTCTACTCTACTGGTGTGTTCATAGCTCTACTCTACTTGGTGTGTTCACAGCTCTACTCTACTGGTGTGCTCAACAGTTCTACTCTACTTGGTTGTTCACAGCTCTACTCTACTGGTGTGTTCACAGTTTCTACTCTACTGGTGTGTTCACAGCTCTAACTCTACGGGGTGTGTCACAAGCTCTACTCTACTGGTGTGTTCACAGCTCTACTCTACTGTGTGTTCACAGCTCTCCTCATATTGGTGTGTTCACAGCTATACTCTACCTGTGTGTTTAAAGCTATCTCTATCGGTGTGTTCAAGCTCCACTCCTACCGGTGTGGTCACAAGCTCTACTCTACCGGTGTGGTCCAGCTCTACTCTTACTGGTGTGTTCACAGCTCTACTCTACTGTTTTTTTCACAGCTCTACTCTACTGGTGTGTTCACAGCTCTAATCTACCGGTGTGTTCACAGCTCCTACCTACTGTCTACTGTGTGTCACAGTCTACTACGGGTGTGTCACAGCTCTACTCACTGTTTGTTACACTCTACTCTAGCTGTGTGTTTTCACAGCTCTACTCTATTGTTGTGTTCACAGCTATACTCTACCTGTGTGTTTAAGCTTACTCTACTGTGTGTTCACAGTTCCACTCTACCCGGTGTGTCACAGCTCTACTACTCTACTGGTGGTCACAGCTCTCTACTCTACCGGTGTGTCCACAGCTCTACCTCACGTTACGTTCTACCTACTGGTGTGGTCACAGCTCTTACTCTACGGTGTGTCACACTCTACTCTACGGTGTGTTCACAGCTCTACTCTACTGGTGTGGTTCACAGCCTCACTCTACTGGTGTGTTCACAGCTCTACTCTACTGGTGTGTTCACAGCTCTACCTACCTGGTGTGCTCACGTTCTACTCTACTGGTGTGTTACAGCTCTACTCTACTGGTGTGTCACAGTTCTACTTATGGTGTCACAGCTCTACTCTTAGGGTGTGTCATAGCTCTACTCTACTGGTGTGTCACAGCTCTACTCCTACTGGTGTGTTCACAGCTCTACTCTACTGGTGGTGTTCACTAGCTCTCCTCTCCTAGTGGTGTGTTCACAGCTCGCTACTCTACTGGTGTGTTCACAGCTCTTACTCTTACTTGGTGTGTGTTCACAGCTATACTCTACCTGTTGTTTTAAAGCTCTACTCTACTGTGTGTTCACAGTTCCACTCTACGGTGTGTTCACAGCTCACTCTACCGGTGTGGTCACAGCTCTACTCTACCGGTGTGTTCACAGCTCTACTCTACTGGTGTGTTCACAGCTTACTCTACTGGTGTGTTCACAGCTCTACTCTACCGGTGTGTTCCCAGCTCTACTCTACTGGTGTGTTCACAGCTCTACTCTACCGGTGTGTTCACAGCTCTACTCTACTGGTGTGTTCAAGCTCTACTCTATTGGTGTGTTCACAGCTCTACTCTCTGGTGTGTTCACGAGCTCTACTCTATTGGTGTGTTTACAGCTCTACTCTCTTGTGTGTCAAGTCTACTCTACTGGTGTGTTCACAGCTCTACTCTATCTGGTGTGTTCACAGCTCTACTCTACTGGTGTGTTCACGAGCTGTACTCTATTGGTGTGTTCACAGCTCTACTCTCTACCTGTGTGTTTAAAGCTCTACTCTACTGGTGTGTTTCACAGTTCTACTCTACCTGGTGTGTTCACATCTACTACGGTGTGTTCCAGCTCTACTCTACGTGTGGTCCGCTCTACTCTACCGTGGTGTTCCCAGCTCTACTCTACTGGTGTGTTCACAGCTCTACTCTACTCAGTGTGTTCACAGCTTACTCTACGGTGTGGTTCACAGCTCTACTCTACCCCTGTATGTTTACAGCTCTACTCTATTGGTGTGTTCACAGCTCTACTCTACCTGTGTGTTTAAAGCTCTACTCTTACTGGTGTGTTCACAGTTCTACTCTAACCGTGTGTGTTAACAGCTTCTGCTCTACGGTGTGGTCACAGCCTACTCTACTGGTGTGTCACAGCTCTACTCTACGGTGTTGTTTTCACAGCTCTACTCTACGGTGTGTTCACAGCTCTACTCTACCGGTGTGGTCCAGCTTACTACTCTACCGGTGTGGTCACAGCTCTACTTACTGGTGTGTTCACAGCTCTATCTACCTGGTGTGTTCACAGCTCTACTCTACTGGTGTGTTCACAGCTCTAATCTACCGGTTGTGTTCACAGCTCTACTCTAACTGTCTACTGGTGTGTTCACAGGTCTACTCTACCAGTGTGGGTCACAGCTCTACTCTACTGTTGTGTCAAGCTCTACTCTACTGATGTTTCACAGCTCTACTCTATTGGTGTGTTCACAGCTATACTCTACCTGTGTGTTAAAGCTCTACTCTACTGGTGTGTTCACAGTTCCACTCTACCGTGTGTTACAGCTCTACTCTACTGGTGTGGTCACAGTCTACTTACCGGTGTGTCACAGCTCTACTCTACCGGTGTGTTTCACACTCTACTCTACCGTGTGGTTCACTCGCTCTACTCTCACCGGTGGTGTTTCACAGCTCTACTCTACTGGTGTTCACAGCTCTACTCTACCAGTGTGTTCACAGCTCTACTCTACGGGTGTGTTCACAGCTCTACTCTACTGGTGTGTCCACAGCTCTACTCTATTGGTGTGTTCACAGCTACTACTCTACCTGGTGTGTTAAAGCTCTACTCTACTGGTGTGTTCACGTTCTACTCTACCGTGTGTTCACAGCTCTACTCTACCGGTGTGGTCCAACTCTACTCTACTGGGTGGTTTCACAGCTCTACTCTAACGGTGTGTTCACAGCTCTACTCTACCGGTGTGTTCACAGCCTCTACATCTACCGGTGTTCACAGCTCTACGTGCTCACCGTGTGGTCACAACTCTACTCTACTGTTGTGTTCACAGCTCTACTCTACTGTTGTGTTCATGGCTTTAGCTCTACTGTGTGTTTCACAGCTCTTACTCTACTGGTTGTGTTCCACAGCTCTACTCTACTTTTTTCCAGGTGTGTTCACAGCTCTACTCTACTTGGTGTGTTTCACAGCTCTACTCTACCTTGTGTGTTTAAGCTCTACTCTACTGGTGTGTTTAAAAGCTGCTACTCTACTGGTGTGTTCACATTCGTACTCTACCGGTGTGTTCACAGCTCTACTCTACGGTGTGGTCACAGCTCTTACTCTACATGGTTGTTCACAGCTCTACTTACTGGTGTGTTCACAGGCTCTACTCTACTGGTGTGTTCACAGCTTCTAATCTACCGTGTGTTCACAGCTCTACTCTACTGTCTACTGTGTGTTCACAGAGTCTACTCTACGGTGTGGTCACAGCTCTACTCTACTGTTGTGTTCACAGCTCTACTCTACTGATTGTTGTTCCACAGCTCTAACTTCATTGGTGTGTTTCACAGCTATACTCTACCTGTGTGTTTAAAACTCCTACTCTACTGGTGTGTTCACAGTTCCACATCTACACGGTGTGTTCACAACTCGTACTCTCTGGTGTGTCACAGCTCTACTCTACCGGTGTGTCCACACTATACTCTACCAGTGTGCTCCACACTTCTCATCTACCGGTGTGTTCACACGCTCCACTCTCCCGGTGTGGTCACAGCTCTACTCTAACCGGTGTGTTCACAGCTTTACTTCACTGTCCTACTGGTGTGTTCACAGGTCACTCTACCGTGTGGTCACAGCTCTACTCTACTGTGTGTTCACAGCTCTACTCTACTGATGTGTTCACAGCTCTACTCTATGGTGGTGTGTTCACAGCTATACTCTACCGGTGTGTTCACAGCTCTACTCTAGCCGGTGTGTTCACAGCTCTACTCTCCGTGTGTCACAGCTCTACTCTTACTGGTGTGGTCACAGCTCTACTCTACCGGTGTGTCCACAGCTCTACTCTACCGGTTGTTCAAGCTCTACTCTACGGTGTGTTCACAGCTCCACTCTACCGGTGTGGTCACAGCTCTACTCTACCGGTGTGTTTCACAGCTCTACTTACATGGGTGTTTTCCACAGCTCTACTCTACCTGGTGTGTTCCCCAGCTCTACCTACCGGTGTGTTCACAGCTCTACTCTACTGGTGTGTTCACAGCTCTACTCTACTGGTGTGTTCACAGCTCTACTCTGCTGGTGTGTTCACAGCTCTACTCTATTGGTGTGTTCACAGCTATACTCTACCTGTGTGTTTAAAGCTCTACTCTACTGGTGTGTTCACAGCTCTACTCTACCAGTGTGTGTAAGAGAGATAGACACCTCTCAGTCTCACCAGAGCTGAATAACACATCTAGGTGGGGAGGAACTCAAATGTTGGAAGCCGTATGAAGAAACAAAGAATAAAGAAAGATGGGCAAACACTAAAGAAAGAGAAAGACAGAGTGAAATACATAGGTAAATAGTGAGTGAAATCAGCACGTTAGAGTGTTGAGTCATGTTTGTGACAATGAACTATTGACACATGAAGACATCAACTCTCCCACCCAGCCACCCAAGTCAGTCAGCCAGTCAGTCAATGGGAGTTTTTGATTTCCCCCTGGTAACCCAGTCTGTCCCTCTCATCCACAGAGCTGGTACATAGGAGAGCTATCCAGTCTGGTAACTCAAAATAGACTTTGATTTCGGGATGTTTGAAAAGGTCCTGAGAACGTCGATATACAGTTGAAGTCAGAAGTTTACATACACTTAGGTTGGAGTCATTAAAACTAGTTTTTCAACCACCACTTTGTGCATGACACAAGTCATTTTTCCAACAATTGCTTAGAGACAGATTATTTCACTTATAATTCACTGTATCATAATTCCAGTGGGTCAGAAGTTTACATACACTAAGTTGACTGTGCCTTTAAACAGCTTGGAAAAGCTTTAGACGCTTCTGATAGGCTAATTTACATTATTTTAGTCAATTGGAGGTGTACCTGTGGATGTATTTCAAGGCCTACCTTCAAACTCAGTGCCTCTTTGCTTGACATCATAGGAAAATCAAAAGAAATCAGCAAAGACCCCAGAAAAAAAATTGTAGACCTCCACAAGTCTGGTTCATCCTTGGGAGCAATTTCCAAATTGCTGAAGGTACCACGTTCATCTGTACAAACAATAGTACGCTAGTATAT
>NC_036839.1:31715838-31721258 GCF_002910315.2 Salvelinus sp. IW2-2015
TTCTTCCTTGCCTGAGCGGCCTTTCAGGTTTATGTCAATTTAAGGACTCGTTTAACTGTGGATATAGGATACTTTGTAACCTTTGGTTTTCCTCAAAGCATCTCACAAGGTCCTTTTCTTTGTTCGGGATTGATTTACACTTTTTTCGCACCAAAAGTACGTAAATCTCTAGCGGTATGAGGTTGCATGGGCCCATATAGACTAGCGTACTATTTTGTACAGATGAACGTGGTACTTCAGCAATTTGGAAATTGCTCCCTAGGATGAACAGCCTTGTGGAGGTCTACAATTTTTTTTCTGGGGTCCTTTGCTGATTTCTTTTGATTTTTCCTATGATGTCAGCAAAGAGTCACTGAGGAATGTGTAGGCCTTGAAATACATCACAGGTAACCTCCAATTGAACTAAAATAATGTAAATAAGCCTATCAGAAGGCGTCTACAGCTTTTCCAAGCTGTTTAAAGGCACAGTCAACTTAGTGTATGTAAATCTTCTGACCACTGGTAATTAATGATACAGTGAATTATCAGTGAAATAATCTGTCTCTAAGCAATTGTTGAAAATACTTGTGTCATGCAACAAAGTGGTGGTTGAAAAACTAGTTTTAATGACTCCAACCTAAGTGTATGTAAATTCTTGACTTCAACTGTATATCCCCCGAACGTTTCTCAGGACCTTGTCAAACATCCGAAATCAAGTCTATTTTGAGTTTTACCAGACTGATATGCCTCTCCTATGTACCAGCTCTGTGGATGAGAGGGACAAGACTGGGTTACAGGGGGAATCGAAAAACTGCCCATTTGCCTGACTGGCTGACTGGACTTGGGTGATGGGGGTGGGAGAGTTGATGTTTCAATGTGTCATAGTTCTAAATTGTCACAAACAATGACTCACACTCTAACGTGCTGATTTCACTCACTATTTACGCGGTATGTAGTTTCACCTCATGTCTTTCTCTTTCTTAGTGTTTGCCTCATCTTTCCTTTATTCTTTGTTCCTTCATACGGCTTCCACATTTGAGTTCCGTCCACCCTAGATGTGTTATTCAGTCTGGTGAGACTGAGAGGTGGCCTATCTCTCTTGACACACCTGGTAGAGTAGAGTGTGAACAACACAGTAGAGTAGAGCCTTTAAACAACACAGGTACGAGTATACTGTGAACAACACCAATAGAGTAGAGCTGTGAACACACCAGCAGAGTAGAGCTGTGAACACACAGTAAGAGTGAGCTGTGAACACACCAGTAGAGTAGAACTTTGTGAACACACCGGTAGAGTAGAGCTGTGAACACCACACTCAGTAAGGTATGAGCTGTGAAAACACCAGTAGAGTATGAGTGTGACACACCGGTAGACGTAGAGCTGTGAACCACACCGGTATGAGTGGAGCTGTTGAACACACCAGTAGAGTAGAGCTGTGACCACCGGTAGAGTAGAGCTGTGGACACACCGGTAGAGTAAGCTGTGACCACACCAGTAGAGTAGACTGTGAACACACCGGTAGAGTAGAGCTGTGAACACACCGGTAGAGTAGAGCTGTGAACAACCACGCGGTAGAGTCATATGCTGTGAACACACCAATAGAGTAACGAGCTTGTGAACACATCAAGTAAGTGAGCTGTGAACACAACAGTAGAGTAGAGCTGTGACCGCGACACGTAGCGTAGACTGTGAATCACACCGTAGACAGTAGAGTAGAAAGCTGTGAACACACGTGAGTAGAGCTGTGACCACACCGGTAGAGTGGAGCTGGAACACACCGGTAGAAGTAGAGCTGTGGCACACTGGTAGACGGTTAATAGCTGTGGACAACACCGGTAAGTAGCGCTTGACCACAAACCAGTAGAGTAGATGCTGTGAACACACCGGTAGATGTGGAACTGTGAGACAACCAGTAAGTAGAGCTTTAAACACACAGGTAGAGTATGCTGTGAACACTACCAATAACGTGAGCTGTGAACACATCAGTAGAGTAGAGCTTTGTGAACCACAACAGTAAGAGTAGAGCTGTGACACACCGGTAGAGAGACTGTGAACACACCAGTAGACAGTAGAGTAGAGCTGTGAACACACCGGGTAGATTAGAGCTGTGAAAACACAGCCAGTAGAGTAGAGCTGTGAACACACCAGTAGAGTAGAGCTGTGGAACAAAACCAGTAGGAGTAGAGCTGTGACCACATCACCGGGTAGAGTAGAGCTGTTGAACACATGCTAAACCGGTAGAGTAGAACTGTGAACACACCAGTAGAGTAGAGGCTTTAAACACACCAGTAAGGGTAAGCTTTTAAACACACAGGTAGAGGTAGAGCTGTGAACACACGTAGAGTAGAGCGGTTGAACACACCAGTAGAGCCACTGCTCCAAAACTGCCATAAAAAAAAGCCAGACTACGGTTTGCAACTGCACATGGGGACAAAGATCGTACTTTTTGGAGAAATGTCCTATTTATCATATATCCTCAGGCCTTGTCACCTTACCCCTATACATACAGTATCACTTCAGTATCCCTGCACAGTGTAAATATGGTACTGGAACTGACTGACCCTGTATATAGTATTCTTACTTACTTTATCGTGTTTTCTTGTGTGTTTTTGTTTTACCTTATTATTTTTTGTATTACATTGTTATTGATTATTGCATTAGTGGGGTTAGAGCTTGCAAGAAAGGCATTTCACTGTACTTGTGCATGTGACATTAAAACTTGAAACACACACGCAGACTTAAAAGTAATATTTTCCCATATCAAGCTTGTCTTAGAAAGAGAATATAATTAATTTAAGAAGTCGATTAATGTAGAAAATGTCAGGGATAAAAAGTACATATAAAGCATGGTTTAGCAGACACTGTTAAGATGGAGCATGTCCCTTTAACACATCATGTAATGAATAGAGAGTACATGTGTGATCATCATATTTATGGCTACGTTCATTTACATTAATGTCAATTGGGCGTCTAATTTCCCTTCCTGGGCCTTGGCTTTCAGTAGCTTCTGTGCTGTTTCTGACACAAACACACATGCACTAACGAACGCAAGTTTATACACCAACCCTGCAGTACAGTATATAGTGTGTATGCCTGAGCGGCAGCTCTGATCTATGGAGTGTAATAGTGTTTAATAACTGGTCCATTACGTGTCTGGGTAATCCCACTCTCTCATGCATCAACACACAGCCAATTCTATTTCCTCCGCCTCAGCTCTTTTCACTACGCTGTAAAGTTCATTTCAGAAAGGCTCGGTGCAAAACAGCCCTCAAATATCAATTACCGCTTATGGGGAAAGGAGCTAATGGGTGTTACATTTCCAAATCCTTTAATATTATTCATTCCACTTTAATACGTTGTTTTTATAGGCTGTGATAACAGCGAATGGTGGTGTTGGAATGAATTCAGATTTAGCCTAATATGAACGTGTGTGTGACAGTAGAGCCCTGTCCTGCCAGCTGAACTGCGTGTATGAAGGCTTCCTGTGGCTATTTAATCATGTTGACCGCCAGTTCCAAATTACAGCTGTCACCATCACAGCTGGACAAACACACAGCTGGACCAAACACACAGCTGGGACCACCAAACCAAACACAACCAAACAACGACACACACACGACACACACACAGCACACACACACACAAACAACACACACACACACACACAACACACACACACACCACACACACACACACACACATACAACATACACACAGCACACACCACATCACACACACACACACCACACACCTCACACACACTACCACAGCACACACCACACAACATACACACACACACACCAAGCTGACACTGCGGGGTCTTGTGGTGCGCGGCAATTTTGAGGAACAGACCACTTGGATACCGTCCCTGACATACACATTATAGCCCCATCAGTGTCGAGGGAGCCGCAGGAACGGAACAGTCCGATATAGTCCCTTAACCCGGTAGGGTGAGTCTGTCATAAGGGAGATGACATATATTGGTGCAGCGTAGCCCAGAAGGATCAATAGGGGGACAGGACGGGTGATGAAGGAGGAGTAGAGCAGAGCATTGAATTACATGGCTCGGAACGGTTTTGCGGAGAGAGGGCGCGCTTGGAAGAGTGAGAGAGAGAGTAGAGGGGTGGGGGTGGATTGGGGGCAGAGAGAGTGACGTGAAGAGTGGATAGGAGGGGGGCCAGATAATAGGGTGGATTGTGAACTTCTATTCAGAAAGGTCATTACCATAGGTCTGACAGCACCACGCACGAGTCCAAGTGGCGTACTGTTCGACTCAGCTATCGCTGCACAACACCGCCTGCTCAGCCTACCTGCCTACCTGACGACCTGCACACATCAGCGATGTTACTAGGCGACCACTCGTTGCAGTCCTCCAGCCGAGTCTGAAACAAAATGGGAAACTTCTCAGACAATTTGACGCTGGCGCGTGTGGCACTCTCCCCGCGCAGAGAAGGGCCGGTTGGATGACAGGAAGCAGAGGGAGAAGTTGTGTGTTAATTGAGTCGTTAGATGGCAGCTTCGATTGAAACCTCTATGATCTAGTTAGCCCTGGCGCGCGCTGCGCCACGCAATGACAACACACTGGGTGGGATATGGCATCTCGGGTTCAGGCTTGCTATAGGACCTCCTCCTACCAGGATCAATAACGGGAGTGATCGACTGCCAGAATCTCATAGATATCAACATCGCGGCCCTACCTAGTCAAATCACCAGGTTCCTACCTGTATTCTTCCTCCCTTACTCAGGAAAGAGGATAGCTAGACCATTTTAAAACACCTTCACATGACACAAGAATTACTTCACCAGTGATGAAGTCTGCAGATAGAGAGAGTTACTAGACCAATTAATTGAAAAAAGCTATCAGACTCTAAGACTCCATACTAGTTATGGGATCCGCACCCAAACAACAAGGCGAGAGTCAAGATATCAAATTAAAGTGAGACCTAAAAGCACAAAACGGATATCGCGGTCCACTTGTACCAGAATACTGTGAGGGTTTAATGATACTCTATAGTGTCTCAACAGTGCTGATACTAGGGAGCGAAGATGACCAACTTTCTAAGGCGCAACCAGGGCGTGGCTTTCCCTAACTGTTGAGAGAATTGTCATGGTTTCCGAGCCCATGTTCGTCCATTAAAACAACCCTCAGCCCAGAGTCTATCAACGGCACTGCAAGGGAAGCAAAGCCGAACCGGTCCACGCGTAGATGGACCGAAAGTAGTAACAGATCTGATGGAGAGACCTGAGGTTAGTACGCTCACCAGTAGCACCTCCGCGTACTGATGAGCTCTGGCTTTTACTGGACATGACATGACAAAATGTCCAGCAGAAACCGCAATAAGAGGCAAAGCGGTTGGTGATTCCTCCGATTCCCTTCTCTTAGTCGAGATGCCAAATACCCCCCAGCTGCACTGGTGGCGTCCAGTCTCTGAAGCGATGGC
>NC_036839.1:31721283-31757385 GCF_002910315.2 Salvelinus sp. IW2-2015
GGCTGGTTGGCAGGGAAGGCCTTGAAGAGGAGAGAGAGATAGAGGGGTGGGGTGGGGGGCAGAGAGAGTGAGGGATGGATAGAGGGGGGGGGTAATAGGGGTTGAAGTCATTCAGAAGTCATTACCATAGAATGACAGCACCACGCAGAGCAAGCACTCACTCACACGCACACACACACGCACACGCACACACACACAAACACATGTTACACACACCTGCACAGCCAGAACAAAATGGAAACTCTCAGACAATTTACCTGGCCTTCCTCTCCCCCAGAAAGGCTCGTTGATGACAGAGCAGAGAAAGTTGTTAATTAGCTAGATGGCAGCTTCATTAAACCTCATACTAGTTACCCTGCCCTGTTCCAGCAATGACAACACACTGGGTGATAGCCATGTGGTTCAGGCCTTCTATAGGACTCCTCCTCCAGGAGTCACTGACACACACAGTATTGTGAAGCCATGGAGTGCTCTGATTAACAAGGGCTGCTCTGTTCTCTGTCTGATTATTCCTGCTCTGTTCTCTACTGATAACAGAGGAGCTGGGGTGGGGTGGGGTGAGATAGGATGAAGTGGGATGGCAGGGGTGGGGTGAGATAGGATGAAGTGGGATGGCAGGGATGGGGTGAGATAGGATGAAGTGGGATGGCAGGGATGGGGTGGGATGGGATGAAGTGGGATGGCAGGGATCCACTCAGATTGGAGAGGTAGTGCAGGAATGAGCTTCAACTGCAGAGCTAAACACACAGTAGTGAGGATCGCTGAAGATCAACGCTTGATACTTGATACTAGCATAGAATCACATATCCAACTTTCATTGGCTAGCATTCTGCAAGAAACATAAGTTCCATTTCATCAGAACTTTTCTTTTTAGCTGCGTCAGTAGTTAGAGCTTCTGCTTCAGTCGTTCTGTGATGTGTCTGTGGCTGAAGCTGTCAGTGGCTCCCACGTCCACAGTGTTGAATAAAAAGATGGATTGTTATAAAGCTGCACCAAACTGGAATGGGAACACACTCACTCACACATCAGAGAGGATGGAGAAAGAAATACACACAGCACCACAGATGAGGTAGTTTGTGTGAAATGGCTCATCATCTCCAAACATAAAGTTGTTTTATAAACTTTTGAATGAAGCAAATTGAAGCAGATAATAAATGAGATGGGCAGTAAGAACACATCCAGGTCCTCTGACAGATCAGCCAATTAGCAGGCGTGACTGGTAGGGAGAGAACTGACAGAGAGGAGAGACAATCATAGTCACAGCAGAGATGAGAGGAGGATAACGACACACTAAGAGGCTTAGTGTGAGCTAGGAGCACTGAGCAAGGAGAGGAGAACTGAGAGAATATAGTCCACACTACATCATCACGCACTCGGCCACTAGGCTACCAGCTTAGCGACACTCCACTATACACCACACACAAAACGAGCTACACAACGAAACAACGCCTTACTAGCCACATACACACACATAACGACACACGCAACTATCACGCACTCGCACACAAAACATCTTATCACGACGCACTAGAGGCTCGACCGACTCCACAGTCCAACGCGCAAGCAGCGCACGACACGCCACACGATCAACAACTCAATACAACCAAACGAGTTCCACTACCACACACAACACACATCACACACACGACACAGTCACACGCCAAACAAAGCACCTTTTCTTGGCACGCAAGTGTTTTAATGATAATCCTTCCGCACTGAGCATTCTTCTCCGCTGTCCATTGTACTCCGCCGCTACTTACGATCCACTTATAGAGAATCTAGAACTTACTAGGCGCGAACCATACCCAGTAGCAGCATCTCACGCATAGAATTCACCCGCTGTGTATGTGTGTTCTCACCCAACCTTACCCTCCACACTCACCACACATAGATATCTGAGCTCACTCTCAGTTCTTTGCTCTCCTATTCAGCCTTCTCATTGGCCTCACGCTCGAGAATACATGAGAGACATTATTATCTAATCATTATCTGCATGTCACTCACAATGATTTCTGAAGAGAAAATAGGATAATCGAAAATGCAGAGAGAAAAGGTGACAGCATAAGAAGGTATGTCCACTGAGCCTGATGCTGTGTGAAGCCTCAGATCAGCATATAAACATAATAAGTCGAGGCAGGTCGGCCATGTGTAGAGGCCTGGCTGTGGATGTAGTGCACTCTAACGAGCTATCCGGAGCGTCTCTCTCCTCCGAATCCGTAAGTGCAAATCAGTAATTCGCAATAATCAGAGGTATAAGACAAACTCAGAGAGTAGCACCAGGACGAGTGAGGCTTGTGTAGACTCGCTTGAGTAGTTTCATTTGCAGTGATTCCTTCCTCTCAGACCTCGTCCCTCACGCAAGAACTTGATGGAGGGACTGCACCTTGATCTCTTAAGTTGTAGAACAGCATAATTTGGCTACCCTCATATGTCTTTACATAAAGAGAGTTCAGTATTGAACAAAGACAGATGCAGATAAATGAAAGAAACGCTACGATTAACTCAACCTCGCAAAAGACAATGCAAATGAGCGCAGCATGAGTGAATGCGGATGTACTGTTACAACAGCGCTTGGAGGAGAAGGAAGAGAGATGCAGGTAGAAGAGACCAGGAGTGTAAGTAGGAGAGGAGAACCGATCACATGAAGGAGAGTATGAAGGAGGATGACACATGAGAGAGAGCAGAGACGTAGGCACGAGTAGTGGAGGAGACGCACGCACGCAAGAGAGACGTAGCTATACGCACATGTAGAGAGAAGGAGAAGGGAAGAGCTGAGAGAAGGGAGCGCAGCATGAGTAGCATGAGCAGAAGCAGTTGCAAAGAGATTATGAAGTGGGATGAGGAAGACGGAATTAACTATACATTCTGCAGAATGCACAGTTCGCTCACTGAGACTCAAAACGAGTACTCTCACAATCACAGATCACTCATAGAAACAATAGGTCTTGCGAGCAAATTCTAATCTAGTGAACTCCAAATCCAATACCTCACGCCTACGAGTCGGAGAGAGAATGTCTATATTTATTATGGCGTCAACAGTAGAACTGCTGCGGACTAAAAAATCAACTACCTTGTCCACTGTATCACTCATCTTAACCACACCGCATATGCACCTCGAGATTAACAAATAGTGTCCAGATTCCAGTACACATGCATTACACATACCAAATGGTCACCACTCGAGGCCGGTAGTGGACACCAACATTGTTTCTGGATGTGTTTAGGGCTTTTTTAACAAAAAGTATATTGGATGGCTCAGGATGTATATGTACCCACCTTCTGGATGGCTACACATTCCAGAATCTGATAGTTGCGTGTTTTGGAAGTCCCTAACCTGAAGCTAGCAGACCGTCTTAAGAGATAGATAAAGCAACAGCGAACGAAGACCGAAGAGAACCAAAATGAAAGAAAGATGCATTGTGTATCATCCATAATGAGCTTTATAGGTTGTTATGTTCAAGAAATGAATGCAGCATCGAATACTCGCAAATATCACAATTTATAGCGTCTCACTACGTCATTTGAAATAGTAGGTTTCTAGCCTTATATGAGACTACAAATTATGGATTGGATTACATATTGTGTATGGGGGTAAAAAATAACGAACATTATAAATCCTGTAGACGCTATCATGAGATATGAGGCCATTGATCAGATAGAATACAAGAGCGGTTGGAGGTTTGTTCTTGTCAGGATAAGGCAGGATGTCTACAAATAAATTTGTCAGGAGTAAATACTCAAATCTAGAAAATGTCATCTCACTCGCTGATATATGAGTCATTCCTACAACAGAGTGCTGTATAGGGGTGAGACCTATGCTTGGCCTCTATGTCTTGGCTAATCGGAGGCTCTAAAGGTACATCCACTGCCTTTTCACATCAGCACACACACTACTACAAAATATTACTACAGAGAGAGGTCGAATAATTCTGTTAATCAGCGCGCGGAGCATAGAACAGTCTGCAGCAACCCGGTCTCCCACTACTGAAATACACGACAGTCAAAGTCTACTGTTTTGCTGAATGACTGGTGGCTGTCGTCACCACCCAAAGGAGGGCCTACGCAGCCCTAGATCTTCTGCAAGCAGATTCTGTCAGACCTGGGCCCGACAGTAAATCTCAGTAAGACCAAAATAATGGTGTTCCAAAAAAGTCCAGTCACCAAGGACCAAAAATTCCATCTAGACACCGTGCCCTAGAGCTACACAAAAAACGATTACATACCCGGCCTAAACATCAGACACAAGGTAACTTCCACAAAGATGTGACGATCTGAGAGAAAGGGCAAGAAGAGCCTTCTATCGCATAAAAGGAACATAATTTTCAACATAGCAATTTAGGATCTGGCTAAAAATACTTGAAATCAGTCATAGAGCCCATTGCCCTTTATGGTTGTGAGGTCCTGGGTCCCTCACCAACCAATATTTCACAAAATGGAGACAAACCAAATGAGAACTCTGCATGCAGAATTCTGCAAAATATCTCCTTGTGTAAACGTAGAACCACATAATGCGCATGCAGAGCAGAATTAGGCCGATACCCACTAATTAATCAAAATCCAGAAAAAAGCCGTTAATTCTACAACCACTAAAAGAAGCGATTTCCGCAAACCTTCCATAACAAGCCATGCACCTACAGAAGGATGAACTGGAGAAGAGCCACCCTAAGCAACTGGTCCTAGGGCTCTGTCAACAACAAAAAACCCAACAAAACCCCCAACAGAGCCCAGGACAACAGGCACAATTAGACCCACCAAATCATGAAGAAAACAAAAGATAATTACTTGACACATTGAAAGAATTTAACAAAAAACAGAGCAAACTAGAATGCTATTTGGCCCTAAACAGAGAGTACACAGTGGCAGAATAACTGACCACTGTGACTGACCCAAACTTAAGGAAAGCTTTGACTATGTACAGACTCAGTGAGCATAGCCTTGCTATTGAGAAAGGCCGCCGTAGGCAGACATGGCTCTCAAGAGAAGACAGGCTATGTGCACACTGCCCACAAAATGAGGTGGAAACTGAGCTGCACTTCCTAACCTCCTGCCCAATGTATGACCATATTAGAGAGACATATTTCCCTCAGATTACACAGATCCACAAAGAATTTGAAAACAACATCCAATTTTGATAAACTCCCATATCTACTGGGAGAAATTCCACAGTGGTGCCATCACAGCAGCAAGATTTGTGACCTGTTGCCACAAGAAAAGGCAACCAGTGAAGAACAAACACCATTGTAAATACAACCCATATTTATGCTTATTTATTTTACTTGTGTGCTTTAACCATTTGTACATTTGTTCCAACACTGTATATACAGTGGGGAGAACAAGTATTTGATACACTGCCGATTTTGCAGGTTTTCCTACTTACAAAGCATGTAGAGGTCTGTAATTTTTATCATAGGTACACTTCAACTGTGAGAGACGGAATCTAAAACAAAAATCCAGAAATCACATTGTATGATTTTTAAATAATTAATTTGGCATTTTATTGCATGACATAAGTATTTGATCACCTACCAACCAGTAGGAATTCCGGCTCTCACAGACCTGTTAGTTTTTCTTTAAGAAGCTCCTGTTCTCCACTCATTTACCTGTATTACTGCACCTGTTTGAACTCGTTACCTGTATAAAAGACACCTGTCCACACACAATCAAACAGATTCCAACCTCTCCACAATGGCCAAGACCAGAGAGCTGTGTAAGGACATCAGGGATAAAAATTGTAGACCTGCACAAGGCTGGGATGGGCTACAGGACATAGGCAAGCAGCTTGGTGAGAAGGAAACAACTGTTGGCGGCAATTATTAGAAATGGAAGAAGTTCAAGATGACGGTCAATCACCCTCGGTCTGGGCTCCATGCAAGATTTCACCTCGTGGGGCATCAATGATCATGAGGAAGGTGAGGGATCAGCCCAGAACTACACGGCAGGACCTGGTCAATGACCTGAAGAGAGCTGGGACCACAGTCTCAAAGAAAACCATTAGTAACACACTACGCCGTCATGGATTAAAATCCTGCAGCGCACGCAAGGTCCCCTGCTTAAAGCCAGTGCATGTCCAGGCCTGTCTGAAGTTTGCCAATGACCATTGGATGATCCAGAGGAGGAATGGGAGAAGGTCATGTGTCTGATGAGACAAAAATAGAGCTTTTTGGTCTAACTCCACTCGCCGTGTTTGGAGGAAGAAGAAGTATGAGTACAACCCAAGAACACCATCCCAACCGTGAAGCATGGAGGTGGAAACATCATTCTTTGGGGATGCTTTTCTGCAAAGGGGACAGGACGACTGCACCGTATTGAGGGGAGGATGGATGGGCCCATGTATACAGAGATCTTGGCAACAACCTCCTTCCTCAGTAAGAGCATTGAAGATGGGTCGTGGCTGGGTCTTCCAGCATGACAACGACACGAAGCACCAGCCATGGAAACTAAGGAGTGGCTCCGTAAGAAGCATCTCAAGGTCCTGGAGTGGCCTAGCCAGTCTCCAGACCTGAACCCATAGAAAATCTTTGGAGGGAGCTAAAAGTCCGTATTGCCAGCGACAGCCCGAAACCTGAAGGATCTGGAGAAGATCTGTAGGGAGGAGTGGGCAAATCCCTAATCCTGCTGCAGTGTGTGCAACCTAGTCAAGAACTACAGGAAACGTATGATCTCTGTAATTGCAAACAAAGGTTTTTGTACCAAATATTAAGTTCTGCTGTTCTGATGTATAAAATCTTATGTCATGCATAAAATGCAATTTAATTACTTAAAAATCATACAATGTGATTTTCTGGATTTTTGTTTTTAGATTCCGTCTCTCATAGTTGAAGTGTACCTATGATAAAAATTACAGACCTCTACATGCTTTGTAAGTAGGAAAACTGCAAAATCGGCAGTGTATCAATACTTGTTCTCCCCACTGTATATAATATACATTTGTAATGTCTTTATTGTTTTGAAACTTCTGTATGTGTAATGTTTACTGTTCATTTGTATTGTTTATTTCACTTTTGTATAATATCTACCTCACTTGCTTTGGCAATGTTACACATGTTTCCCATGCCAATAAAGCCCTTGAATTGAATTGAATTGAATTGAGAGAGACAGAGAGACAGAGAGACAGAATGTGAGAGAGAGAGAATGTGAGAGAGAGAGAGAGTGAGAAAGAGACAGAGAGACAGAGGAGAGACAGAGAGCCAGAGAGAGAGAGAGTGAGACAGAGAGAGACAGAGAGAGAAGAGAGAGCAGAGAGAGAGGAGGAGAGAGAGCGAGAGAGAGAGAGAGGCAGAGAGAGAGAGAGCGAGAGAGAGAGAGAGAGAGAGAGAGAGAGAGAGAGAGAGAGAGAGAGAGAGAGAGAGCAGAGGAGATAGAGCAGAGAGAGATAGACAGAGAGAGAGAGACAGAGAGAGCAGAGAGAGAGAGAGAGCAGAGAAAGATAGAGAGACAGAGAGAGAGAGAGACAGAGAGAGAGAGCAGAGAAGAGAGAGCAGAGAGACATTACTAGGATACATCGAATACATTTATGAATATAGAGGAATCGTACAAGCCACTGTATCAGTGTCAATATTGACCTATGGTGTAATGGTAGGTTAACCATCCTCTACTGATTAATTATAACATGTCTAAAATAAACCTTCAGTTTTCCTCAGAAACAGAGCTAAATCAAGACCTCACCAGTGAGCCAATAACAAAACACACAGACACATGAAACAAATGAACCCTAAATCAACTTTTATCACAGTAACTACATCAGAGAGGCCTCCATGTACTTGTATGAGTGAGTGGTGAGTGTCTGATTGAGTGTGAGAGAGAGACAGACAGAGAAAAGAGTGAAAGAGAGAAAGAGAACTAGACACAGTTGCACAGGTCTGGTCTGTGACTCTGTCAGGTTGTGTGTGTGTGTGTGTGTGTGTGTGTGTGTGTGTGTGTGTGTGTGTGTGTGTGTGTGTGTGTGTTGTGTGTTGTGTGTGTGTGTGTGTGTGTGTGTGTGTGTGGTGTGTGTGGTGTGTGTGTGTGTGACAGCAGACAGACGCTTGTCTGGTAGTGAGGCCAGGGGCCAGCACCATCGGGCCCAACACCCTGTCCACACACATGTTGAACTAATCACGTCCCTTAATGATACATTATTCATAGCAGGGTCTCACAGGTGACTGAGGGGAGAGACGGGGGTGGAGAGAGGGACCCGTTGGAGAGAGAAAGGGAGGGTGAGAGGGAAAGAGAGAGGGAGAGACTGAGATAACAGGACTTAGCTCTGAATAGGCGTGTTCTGTACCTCAGCCCAGGGCTAAGAGCCACTCAGCCCGGGGCTAAGAGCCACCTCAGCCGCGGGGCTAAGAGCCACTCAGCCGGGGCTAAGAGCCCATCAGCCCGGGCTAAGAGCCAACTCAGCCCGGGGCTAGAGCCACTCAGCGGCTAAGCCACTCAGCCCGGGCTAAGAGCAACTCAGCCCGGGGCTAAGAGCCAACTCAGCCCGGGGCTAAGAGCCCACCTCAGCCCGGGGCTAAGAGCCAACTCAGCCCGGGCTAAGAGCCACCTCAGCCCGGGGCTAAGTGAGTGTTCACACTTGCACATTCTAAAGTGGCTAGCACCGACTTTCTGGGGTTAGCCCCAGAAACATGGTTCCAAAATAGCCTGTGTGTAACGGGGTCAAGAACAACACCTAGAATTTTCACTGTCCAATCACAAAAGCTGCACTTCACTCAATTTGCATATGCTTGTGATGCCTGTGATGCATTCTGCACGCTATTTTATAAGTAAATAAGTACACTATTTCATCTTCCATCTGAGGACAAAAACTTGACAGAAACAAACATCTTTCCGGTAAGAAGAGGGGCGGGGGGGTATGCCTTATGATTAACGAGAAGTGGTGTGATCATCATAACAACACACAGGAACTCAAGTCATTCTGTTCACCTGATCTAGAACTCCTCACAATCAAATGTCGCACCGCATTATCTACCAAGGGAATTCTCTTCAATCATAATCCAGCCGTATATATTCCCCCCCAAGCAGACACATGATGGCCCTGAACGAACTTTATCTGACTCTTTGTAAACTGGAAACCACACACCCTGAGGCTGCATTCATCGTAGCTGGGATTTTAACAAGGCTAATCTAAACAAAACTCCCTAAATTCTATCAGCATATCGATTGTGCTACCAGGGCTGGAAAAACTCTAGACCATTGTTATACTAATTTCCGCGACGCTTATAAGGCCCTCCCCCGCCCCCTTTCGGAAAAGCTGACCACGACTCCATTTTGTTGATTCCAGCCTACAAACAGAAACTCACAACAAGCTCCCGCGCTCAGGTCTGTTCAACGCTGGTCCGACCAATCTGAATCCACGCTTAAGACTGTTTCGATCACGCGGATTGGAATATGTTCCGCATCGCGTCCAACAACAATATTGCGAATATGCTGATTCGGTGAGCGAGTTCATTAGGAAGTGCATTGACGATGTCGTACCCACAGCAACGATAAAACATTCCCAAACCAGAAACCGTGGATTGACGCAGCATTCGCGTGAAACTGAAAGCGCGAACCACTGCTTTTAACCAGGGCAAGGTGACCGGAAGCATGACGAATACAAACAGTGTAGCTATTCTCTCCGCAAGGCAATCAAACAGGCTAAGTCTCAGTAACAGAGACAAAATCGAGTCGCAATTCAACAGCTCAGACACAGGAGGTATGTGGCAGGGTCTACAGTCAATCACGGACTACAAAAAGACCAGCCCCGTCGCGGACCAGGATGTCTTGCTCCCAGCCAGGCTAAACAACTTTTTGCCCGCTTTGAGGACAATACAGTGCCACTGACACGGCCCCCTACCCACACTGCGGCTCTCCTTCACTGCAGCCGAGGTGAGTAACATTTAAACGTGTTAACCCTCGCAAGGCTGCAGGCCCGACGGCATTCCCAGCCGCGCCTCTCAGAGCATGCGCAGACCAGCTGGCTGTGTGTTACGGACATATTCAATCATCCTTATCCAGTCTGCTGTTCCCACATGCTTCAAAGACCACCATTGTTTGTTCAAGAATAGTAACTGAGCTAAAGTACTACACGACCGCTCAGCGCCCCGTAGCACTCACTTCCGTCATCATGAAGTGCTTTGAGAGACTAGTCAAGGACCATATCACCTCCCTACCTACCGGACACCCTAGACCCTCCAATTTGCTTACCGACCAATAGGTCCACAGACGACGCAATCGCAACCACACTGCACACTGCCCTAACCCATCTGGACAAGAGATACCATGTGAGAATGCTGTTCATCGATTACAGCTCAGCATTTAACACCATAGTACCCTCCAAACTCGTCATCAAGCTCGGAACCCTGGGTCTCGACCCGCCCCTGTGCAACTGGGTCCTGGACTTCCTGACGGGCCGCCCCCAGGTGGTGAGGGTAGGTAACAACATCTCCACCCCGCTGATCCTCAACTGGGGCCCCACAGGGTGCGTTCTGAGCCCTCTCCTGTACTCCCTGTCACCCACGACTGCGTGGCCTGCACGCCTCCCAACTCAATCATCAAGTTTGCGGATGACACTACAGTGGTAGGCTTGATTACCAACAACGACGGAAGGCCTACAGGGAGAGGTGAGGGCCCTCGGAGTGTGGTGTCAGGAAAAATAACCTCACACTCAACGTCAACAAAACAAAGGAGATGATTGTGGACTTCGGAAACAGCAGAGGGAGCACCCCCTATCACATCGACGGGTCAGTAGTGGAGAAGGTGGAAAGTTTTAAGTTCCTCGGTGTACACATCACGGACAAACTGAATTGGTCCACCCACAGACAGCGTTGTGAAGAAGGCGCAGCAGCGCCTCTTCAACCTCAGGAGGCTGAAGAAATTCGCTTGTCACCAAAAGCATCACAAACTTCTACAGATGCACAATCGAGAGCATCCTGTCGGCTGTATCCCCGCCTGGTACGGCAACTGCTCCGCCCACAACCGTAAGGCTCTCCAGAGGGTAGTGAGGTCGCGCAGAACGCATCACCAGGGGCAAACTCTGCCCTCCAGGACACTACACCACCCGATGTCACAGGAAGGCCATAAAGATCATCAGGACAACAACCACCCAAGCCACTGCCTGTTCACCCGCTATCATCCAGAAGGCGAGGTCAGTACAGGTGCATCAAAGCAGGGACCGAGAGACTGAAAAACAGCTTCTATCTCAGAGCCATCAGACTGTTAAACAGCCACCACTAACATTTAGCGGCCGCTGCAACATACTGACTCAACTCCAGCCACTTTAAAAATGGGAATTGATGGAAATTATGTAAAAATGTACCACTAGCCACTTTAAACAATGCCACTTAATACAATGTTTACATACCCTACATTACCCATCTCATATGTATATACTGTACTCTATATCATCTACTGCATCTTGCCATCTTTATGTAATACATGTACCACTAGCCACTTTAAACTATGCCACTTTATGTTTACATACCCTACAGTACTCATCTCATATGTATATACCGTACTCTATACCATCTACTGCATCTGCCATGCCGTTCTGTACCACCACTCATTCATATATCTTTATGTACATATTCTTTATCCCTTTACACTTGTGTGTGTGTGTAAGGTAGTAGTTGTGGAATTGTTAGGTTAGATTACTGTTGGTTATTACTGCATTGTCGGAACTAGAAGCACAAGCATTTCGCTACACTCGCATTAACATCTGCTAACCATGTGTATGTGACTAATAAAATTTGATTTGATTTGATTTGATTTGACTTTCATTCATGCAAAAATATTGGTTGCTATGGCTAACAAATACAGTTGCTATTCAGGCTGGCTAATGTCTTCTCATTTAGCTAGCCAACTAAAGCCATAAACTCTACGTCTGGAAGGGCAGCAAACGCTCCATTGTCATCTGTTTTCATAGCTTTTCTATAGACATTTAATTGGATATAGTTATCCATGATAATAATATTGTTGCATGATTTTGCCTGCAGGGCCGGTCTTTGCCGATCTGCCGCCCTATGTGAGACCAAAAAATGCCGCCCCCGCTAAACTAGAATAGACCCAGTAAGCAAAATTAGGTTGAAAAAACGTCTAAAAGACGTATTTTCCAGACGTTGATGTTAGGTTAAATTTAGATTCTGAAAGAAAGGTGAAAATATACATTTTCAAATACATACTTTCCGGAAGTTGAAAAATACATATTTTCTGGATGTTGCAATCAGGTTCATTTTCGGTGCTGAATGAAAGTTGAAAATACTTATTTTCCAGATGTTGAAAATATGTATTTTCCGGGTGTTGCAATCAGGCTCATTTTTGAAAGTAGAATAAAAGTTGAAAAGTCATAATTTATAGACATCTATGTTTGGGCCAAATCAAGGCTGGTCCAGACCGGACAAAATGTGTAGCCTGCAGTGTAGCCTGAAATGACATTTTTTGAATGCCCATCCATGTGGTAGGCCCACCGTTTGTAAAACAGGCCATTGCATTGGCTTTATTAGTCCTGATTCCTGTGACTAATCAATTTGGCTATTTAAGCTTTGAATATCAGCTACCAAACATTATCAGAAGTTATCATGAGCCTATTTGCAATGTGATTAAACATCGGGAAATGCAGAAGTATTTTATTTTTCACTATGATCAGCTTGTCAAAAAATGTAGAGATATAAACCACTGATCATTACAATGGGGTAAAACTCATGGACAACAGTTGTGATTGTCCATTCCACATTGTCCATTTTACTTTGACTTGGTTTTAGGACATTTTGTTAACATTTGAGGGCATTTATTATTTGACTGTGTGCCATGTAGGTTTGGCTATTTGATCGGAGAAACCTGCATGATGTAAAAAGTCTCATTACATTGTCATCCATTTTATCTCCAGTCTGTAGGCTACAGAAAAGGCCACATACTACTTCTACTATATCCTATATCCGCGACATGTTTTATGTTAGATGATCTTATTAACTGAACGTTGGTGGAGCGCAGCAGAGATGCATCTCTCCAACAGCACCCTGGAGAGGCGCTGGGAACGGACAAGCAAATATTTTGTGCCCCTGCCTTTGTCAAAGTAGGCACTGCTTATCACTGGGCGGCATTAAAGCTCACCTAAAAAGCCCTTACGCCACTGGTTGAGAGAAATTGTCATTGTTTTGGGCCAGAATTATGTGAGGTTTTATGTGTTGTTGGAGGTGTGTCTTGGTAAATTTAGCTCAGAAAATGCCGCCCTCGTCAATCTGCCGCCATAGGCAGCCTCCTAATTCTGCCTAATGAGCGGGCCGGCATTGTTCCCTGGATCAGAAAAGTTGACGTCTAGTCCGTGCATAGCATTCTCTGTACATGGGTGAGATCGCATTGTTTCCGAGGTCGGACAGGCAGACAGCAAGGTTTATACAAACCATAGCTGTTGGAAATCAAATGCCAGAAGCAAGAGGAAATAATGGGTTAACAAATGCCTTATTGCTTATAACATTGGTCGCTTGGCAGAGATAGAATGTTGGTTGCATGTGTGTTTGTCCGTTAGCCCAGCTGCTTTGGAATACAAGTGCGAATCTTTAGCCCAGGGCTAAAGCTTAGCCCAGCGTTAACAAATGCTTGTTTTAACACAAACTGAGCTAGCAGGGCCAGACTAGTCTGGGGTTAAGAACAATGCAGTGTGAAAAGGCCTATTGAAGACATTGAAAAGATTTTGAGATTTAAATGCCTTCAATCAATCAGGCAGTATCTCACTTTCTGTCTCTCTGTCTCTTTGTCTCTCTTTCTTTCTCCCTCTCTCTTTCTCTCTCTGGGATGGGCTACCAGATAGCCACAGCTCTGTAGGATAATGAACACACAAGACACAGCACAATTCACATTCCATAATGGAGACTGATAGGAGTTTAAACTCTCTCTGCTCTGACAAGGCTCTCCATTCTACTGATTAGCCTTGCTAGCAAAACAGAGTTAGTTTCAAAAAATGTGAAATTCAAACGACAGCGATGACTCATTTTGTAGCTTCTTAGTAATATGAACTCTGTTGCAGTGTCCAGCTAAACCCCTGTCCTGCTCAAACCCATTATAGCTGACTGCTATCCTGCATGTCCTACATAGCCAGTCTAGTCAATAGTTTCAACCCCCCTCTCTAAATCACATCCATACAGTTGTCAGCACAATTCACATGGATCCGGTCGAGCTGATTAAGAACCATTGTGTATAGCTGCTTCAGAAGGGTCAGTCAAAGTTCACAGTAAATCGACCCTGTAGGGGAGCACTTTCTGACACCATATATCCTCTGTTTCACTGACCCACTTACTGCTATCTGTAACTGCACTGAGCTGCTGGATTAGACCTAGCCACAGGATGCCCTGTGTGTTTCTGTGTGTGTTTGTGTATATCTGTGTGTGTGTTTGTGCCAGGCTTATAACGAGCGTAAATAACAGGCTTGTCCAGGCAGTGAGGGCTGGACGGTCAGATTGAGGGACACCTACTGCTAATTAAACTCTGTCCTCCGGTCACTGTCTCTCACAGTGCTCAGCTATCAGTTAGATAGAGAAATGGAGAGAGGGAGAAAGGTAAGGGACAGAATAAGGTATGGCGGGGGCAGGAAGGAGGGAGGGTGTGAGAGGGAGGGAGTGCAGGAAGGAGGGATGATTAAAAGGAGAGAGGGTTAAGAGCTGTCAGGGAATACAAAAAGTCCAGTCTAGTCCAGCCTAAAAATCTAGCATGAATCAGAATAAAATGCTGAAGTCTGCTTCTAAAACTGGGATAATACAGAAGGCTATGTGTGAGTATTTACATGATTGGATATGAGGGTGTAAAAGCAGTGTGTCTAATGCTGAGGGACAAAACAAGCTATAAACAGTAACTTGTCACTAAGCAAAGCAGGATATAGACACCATATACATGGCCTGTCATCAAACCCTGCGTGGGCCTTTATGCTGTTAAATCTCATATTTGGTGACACAAATTGCTGTCTTTCTCCCTCTCGTCCTCTAGGCACTCTTTCATTTATGACAACCTAGGTCTTCTTTCATACAGGCTTGTGATCTGGGTTTTCTAGGCCAGGCATGCACACAAACACACACAAACACACACACACACACACACACACACACACACACACACACACACACCACACACCACACACACACACACACCACACACACACAACACACAACACACACACACACACACACACACACACACACACACACACACACACACAACACACACACACACACACACACACACTCTTCTTTAATTACTTATTCAGTGTCGCAGCTTACTTTCCAAAATAGAAACATAACCCACAAAATCAATTGAAACATTTCCACGACTGACAGGACTTATATTGGTAAAATATAAAACGCATCAGAACTGGCTCTGCCTTTGTTCAGTGAACACAGCAAGGCGCGGAGTGGCTCGGTATGACGGAGGCTGTGTTTGCGAGCGCCGCGGTACATTAGGGGATATTTTTTTCTCAGTCTTTGATCACTGTAGTCTTTGAAGTAACACTGGCATATAGAAAAGGAGGCAGAAGTCACAGAGAGTTCACATCGCAAACTTGGCACTGCGTACGGCTTGCTGACGGTAATCTGCATAATATATTCTTTAGATTATCAGATGAAGATAACACACAGTGGATTTGTAGATGCTGGATAAACCCCTCCCACACAGGCCTAATTAACAGCATGAGACAAGCTGGATTTGGCCTCCATTACAGTTTAGAGAGTTTAGAGAGAGAAAACATTAGAGAACAAATGTTTGTTTGGGTTGTTTTAGATGATATAAGTGGTTTGAAGTTAGGGGTGAGAGGGGGATGAGAGGGGGGTGAGAAGATGAGGTGTACTGGCTGAGCCTCAGGGAGGCGTAGGATAGAGTCATGACTGTTGTTTACTGCAGTTATAGATATAGAATTAAAGATTGTTAGTAGTAATAGTTTAAAAAATTGAAGATACCTCCAGCTGGATTGGACTGGAGCTGTCAGGTCGTGAGTTAGTTGAGCAGTACGGAGATGTATGGACACCTAACTATATTTGTGTGGAACCTTTTTAGCTTTTTGTTCATTTCATTTGGACTGTGTGTGTGTGTATAAACATGGAGCGCTGGGTAAACTGTCTAGTGCTACTTATTCTCTCCATGTCTGTAAATGTGTTAACTGAGGAGCTTAACTGGAGCAGAGAGACTAATGACAACTCAAGGGAGAGAGACATTAGCATACTGTAAGCATTCAAAGAGACTTCCAATACATACAGTGCCTTCGGAAAGTWTTCAGACCCCTTGACTTTTTCCACATTTTGTTAAGTTACAGCCTTATTCTAAAATTGATTAAATAAAACAATGTCCTTAGCAATCTACTGACAATACCCCATAATGACAAAGCAAAAATAGTTTTTTTTATTTTTATGTTAGCACATTTATTAAAAATAAAAAACAAATATACCTTATTTACATAAGTATTCAGACCTTTTTCTATGAGACTCGAAATTGAGCTCAGGTGCATCCTGTTTCCATTGATCATCCTTGAGATGTTTCTACAACTTGATTGGAGTCCACCTGTGGTAAATTCAATTGAATGGACTTGATTTGTAAAGGCACACATCTGTCTATATAAGGTCCCACAGTTGACAGTGCATGTCAGAGCCAAAACCAAGCCATGAAGTTGAAGGATTTGTCCATAGAGCTCCGAGACAGAATTGTGTCGAGGCACAGATCTGGGGAAGGGTACCAAAACATTTCTGCAGCATTGAAGGTCCCCAAGAACACAGTGGCCTCCATTATTCTTAAATGGAAGAAGTTTGGAACCACCAAGACTCTTCCTAGAGCTGGCCGCCCGGCCAAACTGAGCAATCGGGGGAGAAAGGCCTTGGTCAGGGAGTTGACCAAGAACCTGATGGTCGCTCTAGAGTTCCTCTGTGGAGATGGGAGAACCTTCCAGAACGACAACCATCTCTCCAGCACTCCACCATTTAGGACTTTATGGTAGAGTGGCCAGACGGAAGCCACTTCTGAGTATAAAGCACATGACAGGTCGCTTGGAGTTTGCCAAAAGGCACCTAAAGTCTCTCAGACCATGAGAAACAAGATTCTCTGCTCTGATGAAACCTGATCTGATGGCCTGAATGCCAAGCGTCAAGTCTGGAGGAAACCTGGCACCATCCCTACAGTGAAGCATGGTGGTGGCAGCATCATGCTGTGGGGATGTTTTTCAGCAGCAGGGACTGGGAGACTAATCAGGATCGAGGCAAAGATGAATGGAGAAAAGTACAGAGAGATCCTTGATGAAAACCTGTTCCAGAGTGCTCCGGACCTCAGACTGGGGTGAAGGTTCACCTTCCAACAGGACAACGACCCTAAGCACACAGCCAAGACAACGCGGGAGTGGTTTCGGTACAAGTCTCTGAATGCCCTTGAATGGCCCCGCCAGAGCCCGGACTTGAACCCGATCTAACATTTCCGGAGAGACCTGAAAATAGCTGTGCAGCAATGCTCTTCATCCAACCTGACAGAGCTTGAGAGGATCTGCAGAGAAGAATGGAAGAACCTCCCAAAACACAGGTGTGCCAAGCTTGTAGCATGATACACAAGAAGACTGAGGCTGTAATCACTGCCAAAGTTGCTTCAACAGACCAGAGAATCTTGTTTCTCATGGTCTGAGAGTCTTTAGGTAGCTTTTGGCAAACTCCAAGCTTTTTGTTTGAAGATGTAATCTGGAGACAGGTGTTTTATACAACAGCCTGTGTTCTCTTTTCGACTCCCTCTGCATATTTGCAATCAAACGTCCAGAATTTTCTACATCTCCTTAGCTATCATACTGTAATTCCACTGATTTCAAAACTTGGTCCTCTTGAAAGTGGAGAGCAACATTTTTGCAGTTCTACTAAGTGATATCTTTAAAAAAGCTGTGTTAGAAAGGATTACCTACACATACTGACCAGCTCATGTTATAGATAGAAGCGCGCTACATGGCAGACCAATCCAAACTCATCTCTCGGCATGTCCAGCCCATCCATTAACTGGAAGGTACCTAGCATTATCTGTGGCTAAACCAGCTAGGCTCGTAATTGAACAATTCTATTCGTATTTACAGATGACATACATGTTTGTTGTGAAGGCACATGAAAATTCACGTTCCAGAAGGCATTTCTGCAACAACAAAAAAACATTTTGTAAAAAAAAAAAAATGTATGTTCATATGCCGTGTGAAGTAGTGACGCGCGACATAAGCCTAGATTCCTGAAACGAGACACAAATATAAACGCAACATGTAACAATTTCAAAGATTTTACTGAGTTACGGTTCATATAAGCAAATCAGTCACCATCATCAGTACTGACTTGCCACTCATATATGTAGTAAATAAGTAGTGAAACACGTATTATTGAGTAGAAATTGTAGTAGGTAGTGATGAATTATAAGGTAGTTGACATTTTTTATGAGGTTGTGGCGAAATACTGCCATCTGGTGGCGACAAGAAACAATTACATAATAGGAACCATTACAAATTGATGGTCCTAATACATATTAGTGCTTGAAAAAGTACTTGAAAGTCCTTGAATTTGGCTTGCCACCGTCTGTACAAACCCTAATATATATATATATATATATATATATATATATATATAAATAATCCAATGTTTATGATAAGAACAAAGACACAATATCCTTTCATTTTAGAACATACACACGTAATGCATGCACATTCACATCTTCAAATACTTTCACACTACAGTCATAAATGCTTCAGAACGCCAACATTCAATTTCTTCTGAGGTGTGTGTGTGTGAGAGAGAGAGAGATTTACACACCACACACACACACACCATCACAGTCATTCTTCTAATTACTTATTCAGTGCGCAGCTTACTTTCAAAATAGAACATAACAGACAAACAATTGAAACATTCCAGACGACTGACAGGACTTATAATTGGTAAAAG
Source organism: Salvelinus sp. IW2-2015 (assembly GCF_002910315.2). Lineage (NCBI taxonomy): Eukaryota > Metazoa > Chordata > Actinopteri > Salmoniformes > Salmonidae > Salvelinus > Salvelinus sp. IW2-2015. The sequence continues at coordinate 31,740,162 of NC_036839.1, forward strand.
ATATAAACGCATCAGAACTGGCTCTGCCTTTGGTTCAGTGAACACAGCAAGGCGCGGAGTGGCTCGTATGACGGAGGCTGTGTTTGCGAGCGCCGCGGTAAATTACAGTTAGGGATATTTTTTTCTCAGTCTTTGATCACTGTAGTCTTTGAAGTAACACGGATAGTGAATAAGGAGGAGGGATATCACAGAGAGTTCACTATCGCACTTATCACTCTATGGAATTTGCGTGATTGTCTCTTTACGTAATGGCATCGCTTGCTCATCTGTTAATATACGGGAGAGTATCAGATGTACATATCAATCCACGTAATTCTGTGCTAATTGATGACTTAGATATGATGAAGATAAACACAGTATTGTAATGCTGGAAACCCCCACACAGGCCAATTAACAGGCATGAGACAAGCTGGATTTGCCTCCTTACAGTTTAGAGAGTTTAGAGAGAGAAAACATTAAGAGAAACAATGTTTGTTTGGGTTTTTTAGATGATATAAGTGTTTGAAGTTAGGGGTGAGAGGGGGATGAGAGGGGGGTGAGAAGATGAGTGTACTGGCTGAGCCTCAGGAGCGTAGATAGAGTCATGACTGTTGTTTACTGCAGTTATAGATATAGAATTAAAGATTGTTAGTAGTAATAGTTTAAAAAATTGAAGATCCTCCAGCTGATTGGACTGGAGCTGTCAGGTCGTGAGTTAGTTGAGCAGTACGGAGTGTATGGACACTAACTATATTGTGTGGAACCTTTTTAGCTTTTTTTCATTCATTTGGCTGTGGTGTGTGTGATATAACATGGAGCGCTGGGTAAACTGTCTAGTGCTACTTATTCTCTCCATGTCTGTAAATGTGTAACTGAGGAGCTTAACTGGAGCAGAGAGACTAATGACAACTCAAGGGAGAGAGACATTAGCATACTGTAAGCATTCAAAGAGACTTCCAATACATACAGTGCCTTCGGAAAGTATCAGACCCTTGACTTTTCCACATTTTGTATAGTTAACATCACACACACACACACACACACACACACACACACACACACACACACACACACTCTCCATCTCTGTAAGGCTGAAGGGCTAATAGGAGGAGATACGGTCTACTGATCAAACACACACACACAACCTTCCACAGGTCACACACACCCCTTGCATTGACAACAAAGGAAAGCAGAGTATAACACAGCTCTAATAAATAAAACACCATCAGAAAATACTTCATAGTCACACTTCAAATGTGTGAAGGCTATGTTGACATCTTTAACTTTTCTCTACTAAACTTGCTGAAAGTTGTGTGGGGGAAAAAACAACACCTCCCGGCTATAACTCCATCTGAGCTCTGACAGCAAACAGTGTTGTTGTGATTTATACCTCAGATCAGCTGGATCAATGTGTGTTACAGAGACAGATAGAGACAGAGCTGTTATAAATGATATCTCTCTTACTGCAGCCATGCAGCCCAGGAAAGATTTTCGCTGTAAAGCAGCCACAGCTAATGTTTGCAACCATTTGCAAAGCTTGAACTCAGTAAAGTTAAGCACTGTTTGGATAAAAATGACTTTGTGTTGACAAACTACAAGATCCCAGTTTAATGGAAGCTGAAAACCGAACATATTCAGATGGGGAATCATTTTCCCTTAGAGGTTTACAGCGAGAGAGAGGAAGGGAACCGGCCCAGCTTAACTGAAAGAATGTTGCAGGGCTATATAAGCTGTCAGAACATTACTATTATTCCTTAGCTTCCGTATCTGCCTCCACTTATAGGATTGTGGTCTTATGGTAGACTCGGAGTAGGAAGTTGTCCCTTGACACTGATCTCCAGTAAGTTTTGTGTGGTTAAGATAAGGGGCGTTTAAGCTGTTTACCTTTTTAACACAGATTCAAAGAGCACATACATTTTTAAAAATCTAATCTACAGCTATGGAATCATTTTTGTGCCTTTAATATCAAGCAAACCTTTTGAAATCGAGAACAAAATTCTTAGTATTGCAAACAAAAATAATGATATTGAAAGCAAAAGATTAACCCAAAAGTTTTCAGAGCAAAATAAATAATATTGCAAGGAAATAATCGTGAAAAGGCAAGAACAAATGAATTGTAAATGAATGATACAAAAAAAAATCTGTGAAACCTTTTCAATGATAGCGCAATTGCAATGAAACACTTCCCTCTTTGCCTGAAATGTTTTCTATCTTTGGTTAAGTTAACCTGCACTTAGCTTTCTCTGCATTTTTTTGCGGATGAAATGTTTGGGCGAGCATTCATTCCAGGTGGGGGTATTAAGAGGGAGCCTTAAATGATGCATCTCTGTTGGTCAACCGCTTTTCGGGTGACAGGTCAGCCTCACCCAAAGATCCAGTTTGTTACCATCCTAGCCACCATCGTGGCTTCCACCAGATGGAACGAGTTGGCTCTGGTCACCGTTTTCTGCAGCAGACTGCGGGAGGAGATACAGCTGGAATTAGCCTGCCATCTCATCAGCATGGCGATCCGGTTGGACAACCTCCTGCGGTCCTGAAGTAAAGCCAATGGAGGTGGGCTCGGCACATTTGCCCGAGGCAGAGCATAGGAGGAGGAGGAATCTGGGCCTCTGCGTCTATTGTGGGGAAAGGGGTCATTTCTCCCCGACCTGCTCTCTATCACCTAGGAGGCGAGGAGGTGACAAGCCAGGGAATTCTCCTGCGCTAACCCAGGTGGGAGGCAAGGTCTCCTCTCCTTGTCTGTCAAATCAATCAGTGTGTTTTCCCGCTAAATTCCCTGAGTTCTCTCGCCCTTCACTCCCGTTAGCTCTGATGGAATTTTTTTGATGCATCCACTGCATTACGCATCCCTTTGGTTCCCCTACAGTCACCCATTCCGGCTCGTACATCACATTACTGTTCCTGTTTCTTTGCTGACCCAGGACACTCATTCAGAACAGATCACCTTCTTGATTATAGACACCCCCACGCACCCCATTGTTTAAGGTCTCCCCTGGTTGAGTTTGCATAACCCGGTTATTTCCTGGTCCGAGAGGAGACTGCTGGGATGGTCGCAGGAGTGTCAGGGGAGGTGTCTCGCGGTGTCTGTCAACACCACTACGGTGAAAAGTGTGTTCCTCAAGTGGATTTACCGGAGGAGTACCAGGATCGGGTTTTTTCTAAGACCCAGGCTACACGCCTGCCTCCCAATCGCCCCTGGGACTGTGCCATTGACCTGTTGTCTGACGCAGCCCTCCCGAGAGGACATGTCTATCCCCTCTCCTATGCGGAGACCGAGGCCATGGAGACCTATGTACAGAAGAGTCTCCAGCAGAGTTTTATCCGTCACTCTAAGCCACCAGCCTCCTCAAGCTTCTTTTTTGTTTAGAAGAAAGATGAGGGACTGCGCCCCTGCATTGATTATCGAACACTGAACAAGGCCACCATCAAGTTCAGCTATCCTTTACCCCTCATACCAACCATCATCGAACAAATGCACGGGGCGCAGTACTTCGCGAAGCTGGACTTCACGAAGCGCCTACAATCTGGTGCAAATTCGCGCGGGCAATGAATGGAAGACCGCTTATTCAATGACCACGGGTCATTACGAGTATCTCGTAATGCCCGTTGGACTGTATAATGCTCCTTCAGTCTTCCAGGCCTTCATCAACAAAGTGTTTCGGGACATGCTGGGACGGGGCATAGTGGTCGATATAGACAAAATTTTGGTCTATTCTGCTGACCATGTTCAGCATGTCTCGTTAGTCAGGTATGTGCTGAGAAGACTGTTGGAGCATGATCTATATGCTAAACAGGAGAAATGTTTGTTTTTCCATTGGTCCGTGTCCTTCTTGGGCTATCTCGTCTCCACGGAGGAAGTGGAGATGGAGGAGCAGCGCAGTCAGGTCATGGACCATCCCCAATTCCGTGAAAGCAGTCCAGCGATTCCTGGGATTCGGCAACTATTTTCGGAGGTTCATCCGGGGCTTCAGCACAGTGGTTGCGCCTCTTACCTCCCTGCTGAGAGGAGATCCCCAGCGGCTTCGATGGATGGCGGAGAGGGCGTTCGAGACGCTGAAGGCACGTTTCACCACTGCTCCCGTGTTGGCACATCCCGACCCCTCACTCCCCTTCATTGTCGAGGTGCATGCCTCCGAAGTAGGAGTCACGGCCGTGTTATCACAGTGCACCGGAACCTCTCCAAAGCTGCAGCCCTGCGCTTTCTACTCCAAGCAGCTGAGCCCAGCCCAGAGGAACTACGACGTAGGGGACCGGGAACGCTTGGTGGTCAAGAAGGCTCTGAAGGCGTGGAGGCACTGGCTGGAGGGGTCCAAACACCCTTTCCTGGTGTGGACGGACCACCGCAACCTGGAGTACATCAGGGCAGCAAAGAGGTTAAACCCGAGACAGGCCAGGTGGGCTCTATTCTTCACCAGGTTCCAATTCACGATTTCCTATAGGCCAGGCTCGAACAATGTGAAGGTGGACGCCCTGTCTTACCTCTATGACGCAGATGAAAGGCAAGGAGAAGAGACCCCCATCATCCCTCTGTTCCACATCATTGTGCCAGTGGTGTGGGACGTGGACGCAGACATACGGCAGGCCCTGCATACGGAACCCGCACCTTCACAGTGCCCAGAGAACCGTGCCTAAGTTCCCACAGGTGTGCCGGACCGCCTCCTTTCCTTGGCACACATGGCACCTGTGTAGGGTCATCCTGGGATAGGCGTACCATCGCCGGCCTAACGGAGAAGTACTGGTGGCCCACCTTGGCTAGGGACGTCTGGGTTTACGTCTCTTCCTGCTCCATCTGTGCTCAGTCAAAGACACACAGACACCTCCCATTTGGAAAGCTCCTTCCCCTGCCGGTTCCACAATGACCCTGGTCTCACCTCTCGGTGGACTTTGTCACTGACCTTCCCCCCTCCCAGGGGAACACCACCATTCTCATCGTTGTGGACTGGTTTTCCAAAGCTTGTCGCTTCCTTCCTCTGCCTGGGCTTCCGTTGGACATGCAAACCACGAAGGCTCTTTTTATGCACGTCTTCCGGCACTACGGGATCCCGGAGGATATTGTGTCAGACCGCGGCCCTCAGTTCACCTCACGTGTATGGAAGGCATTCATGGAACGCCTGGGGGTCATGGTGAGTCTCACCTCCGGGTATCGTCCTCAAGCTAATGGGCAGGTGGAGAGGGTCAATCAGGAGGTTGGAAGGTTCCTGAGGTGTTACTGTCAGGATTGGCCAGGGGGAGTGGGCAGATTTTCTACCTTGGCGGAGAATTCCCTACCTTGGCGGAGAGGTAGGGAATTCTCTACCTTGGAAGAGAGGTCCTGGATTTGAGGCGTCAGGGGGGGGGGGGGGGGGGGGGGCGTCTCCAGTACCTCATCGAATAGGAGGGGTATGGCCCAGAGGAGCGATGCTGGGTTCCTGCGGTGGACATCCTGGATGCTGATTGTATTTGTATAAATGTGCCCTTTGTTTCCCCATTGGGCTGTTGATTATTGTTCGCATGTCCGTTGGTCATGTGAGTACCTTTGCATTGTCTCAACCTGTGCTGCGTGTTTTATGCATTGTGTATTACGAGTCTTGTCCTGTGTTGTTCTACAAGGTTTACCATCGCTCTTTTGTTTGGGTACATCCCAGTGTTTTATATACGTGTTTGTTTTGGGTGTATTAAAAACCCAGATGTATTCCTGCGCCTGTCTCCAAATCCTTTATACCAGCGTAACACATGCTGATGATTTCAAGTTGTATTAGGTTTATTTTGATCTGTTAAGACATTGAATACATGTTAAGTATATTTACTACATTGAATGTTTAAGTTTTTTCTCAAAGTAAGTTCATTTAAAGTTATGTGATTTGGTTTATGTAGATACCACATTTCAATGTTAACAAACAGTAACGAAAAACCTGATCTAATTTTCATTTTCATATAGATTTTGCAGCAAACAGAATGTTCACCACAAGTTTCCCAAAATTGTTTGCTAGAAGTTCGCAAGTTGCCTCAAATGTACCGCAACAGTTTGCCACCAAACTAATTTGGATGTGAAAATATGAGCTTGCTGCCAATTTGTGACAAATTGGCCAAATGTTTCCCACCCGTTTGCCAGAAGCCAGTTGTTTTGGTAAGGGAGTCCATATCATATATATCAGCCCCCTTACAGAGTCTCTGGTGCTATCCCCTGCGGGATATAACTCACTACTGTAGTGTTGACAAGTGACAATATTTACTAATGTATGCAAACAAACTTGCCTTGCATCAAACAAAATGTCACTTAGTGGTGAACTCAGTGGTGGAGGATGGGACTACAATAAGAAAATACACTGAGTCTACAAAACATTAGGAACATGACATAGACTAGCCAGGTGAATCCAGGTCTAAGCTATGATCCATTATTGATGTCACTTGTTAAATCCACTTCAATCAGTGTAGAAGAAAGTTTAAAGAAGGATTTTAAGCCTTGATACAGGGAGACAGATTATGTATGCCATTCAGAGGGTGAATGGGCAAGACAAAATATTTAAGTGCCTTTGAACGGGGTATGGTAGTAGGTGCCATGTGCACCCGTTTGAGTGTGTCAAGAACTGCAGCGCTGCTGGGTTTTTCATGCTAAACAGTTTCCTGTGTGTATCAAGAATGGTCCACCACCCAAAGGACATCCAGCCAACTTGACACAACTGTGGGAAGCATTGGAGTCAACATGGGCCAGCATCCCTGTGGAACGCTTTCGACACCTTGTCCATGCCCCGACGAATTGAGGCTGTTCTGAGGGCAAAAGGGGGTGAAACTCATTATTATCCTAATGTTTTGTACACTCGGTGTAATTCAATTTTAACTCTACTGTGAACTCTACCATGCCATAGAGTAGCACTTAAATCAGAATATTGCTGTAGGATTCAGCTACAGGGCTAGGCATAGAGGTGGTTGAGAGAGCATATCCCACTTCTCCACCCTTCTCTTGACGTGTGCACTTGCACACTTCTCGTCATGGATTTAAAAGCATAGGATGGGGGTGTAAGCATTGGCAGGAGGGTTTCCAGCATTTATAAATCAATGCAAGAAAGTGTGCAAGTGCACACTTTGGGAGAAGGGTGGAGAATCCGGATGCAACTCACACGGTAACATTACTTTTAGGTCAAAGTCATAATGGTACTCCCTATGATGAGAATCAGTACCAAGTAATGACTTGTAATGACTTGCAACCATAGAGTTAGATAATGTAGACATGATCTACCTCTATGCTTGCAACATCCACCTCCTATCTTTCCAAGTAGTAGTAGGCCTACCTAATATAGGATACCTTCTATCAGCTGGTTTAGATGAACTCCATGAGGATGAGCTCCTCCTACATGTGCTCACTACTCTGTGAAGATGCCAGACAGAGAGACAGACAGGCAGGCAGACAGGACAGACAGGTGGACACACACACACACGCACACAGCCAGTGTGAGAGCCAGGTCACAAAAAAGAAACAAATGCAAAACAAAATTGTTTATAGTACATGCACACGCTAATGTGTACTCTAATGAAAAGCTTTCAGAGAGTAGTGCCATAGCTCTCGCGAACCCAAGGCCATACAGCTCTGGAGTCATGAGAAGGGTCAGTAGTGCACTTCTTGAGAGTAACTTCAGTGCATCCTATCTTGCTTGCTGTGATATAAATTATATAACTATGCTAGTTAGCTAGATAATTGTTTTAATGCATGTTTTAAATGTGAAATTACAAGACACAAAAGGCACTTACCTAAGGGTGTTTCCCAATGGCATCCTTGTTGTAAAGGTAACGATACCTAGCCGGGCTAGTCAGTCCCAGTGGGCTAGCTAGTAGCAACTAGCCACTGAGGCAGTTTATTTCGAAATGGAAAAGTAAAAAAACAACTCAAGCTTTTTTATACACTAGCTGGCTAGTTTGCGTAAAACACTGTTGCCTCATCATTGCCAGCTAGTTAGCGAGCTATCTAACATAGCTGTACTAGCCATTGTTTTAAGCTGCAAGCTGGGATATAAAAAATTAGGATGAACTGTCACTTCAAAACAAGTTGACCAACTCATGTTGATCTTATAGTTTTGAGGCCTCCTCAAAACCCTGCCTACACGGAACAAATGTGCCAAAACTTTGCAGTGTTTCATCGCAATCATGTTATCATTGAAAATGATATCATTTTGGGGAATTAATTTATAATTCATTTTATTCTTGCCGTACGAAATTATTTCCTTGCCATAATATTTATTTTGCTCTCAATACTTTTGGGTTAATGTTTTGCTTTCAATATTTTTTGTTGTTGTTGCAATAATAAGACTTTTGTTCTCGAATTCAAAAGGTTTGTTTGATATTAAAGGGACTAAAGGCACCATATACAGTCTGCTCTCCTATAACTGTCTCTGTGACCACAATCTAAACCTCGGGTGTTTCTCAATATGCATATTACCATGCTCCGAGCACGCAAATTGGAGCACGGAATGAGAATGAGTTCGAAAACAAAGAATGTAAAACGGAGAACGGAGGGCAGTTCTCAGATGCGTTCTTCATTTGCACACATTTCGAAGCATACATCTGAATGTTCCCAGGATTGTTAACCTAAATTAAATCAAAATCGAATCAAATTAAATTGTATTGGTTCCATACACATATTTAGCCGATGTTATTGCGGGTGTAGCGAAATGCTCAGTACTTTGTTGAAGCACCTTTGGCAGCGATTACAGCCTCGAGTCTTCTAGGGTATGACGCTACAAGCTTGGCACACCTGTATTTGGGGAGTTTCTCCCATTCTTCTCTGCAGATCCTCTCAAGCTCTGTAAGGTTGGATGGGGAGCTTTGCTCCGTTCATCTTTCCCTCGATCCTGACTAGTCTCCCAGTCCCTGCCGCTGAAAAACATCCCCACAGCATGATGCTGCCACCACAATGCTTCACCATAGGGATGGTGCCAGGTTTCCTCCAAACGTGGAGCTTGGCATTGAGGCCAAAGAGTTAAATCTTGGTTTCATCAGACCAGAGAATCTTGTTTCTCATGGTCTGAGAGTCCTTTAGGACTTCAAGCGGGCTGTCAAGTGTATTTTACTGAGGAGTGGCTTCCGTTTGGCCACTCTACCATAAAGACCTGATTGGTGGAGTGTTGCAGAGATGCTTGTCCTTCTGGAAGGTTCTCCCATCTCCACAGAGGAACTCTGGAGCTTTGTCAGAGTGACCATCGGGTTCTTGGTCACCTCCCTGACCAAGGCCCTTCTCTCCCGATTGCTCAGTTTGGCCGGGCGGCCAGCTCTAGGAAGAGTCTTGGTGGTTCCAAATTTCTTCCATTTAAAAATGATGAAGGCCACTGTGTTCTTAGAGACCTTCAATGCTGCAGACATTTTTTGTTACCCTTCCCCAGATCTGTGCCTCGACACAATCCTGTCTCGGAGCTCTACAGACAATTCCTTCAACCTCATGGCTTGGTTTTGGCTCTGACATGCACTGTCAACTGTGGAACCTTATATAGACAGGTGTGTGCCTTTACAAATCATGTCCAATCAATTGAATTTACCCCAGGTGGACTCCAATCAAGTTGTAGAAACTTCTCAAGGATGATTAATGGAAGCAGGATGCACCTGAGCTCGATTTTGAGTCTCATAGCAAAGTGTCTGATTACTTATGTAAATACGTTTTTTCAATGTGCAAACATTTCAAAAAAACGGTTTTTGCTTTGTCATAATGAGGTATTGTGTGTAGATTGATGAGGAAAACAATTAATTTAATACATTTTAAAATAAGGCTATAAAGTAACATAATTTAGGAAAAAGAGAAGAGGGCTGGATACTTTCTAAATGCCCTGTATACAGCAATAGTTGAATAGGATATGATATCCAAAAGTTATGTCGGGCTGTATGTAATAACACAAAAAAGCGTTCTGGGCTAATAATGTAAGAAATAACACCCCCCCACCCCCCACATAAAACAAATGGTGCAAAATTGCTTAGGAGCTAGAAGCAGAGCTTCCATGTCTGTCTGCACCCCCTAATATGACGCAACTACGTAAAAAACTACAAAGAATGTATTTAAAGCAATGGCGGCTGGTTTTGAGCTGAAGCGAGAGAAAATCCGTCTTCGGAATGAAATGTTGCACATTCACATCGAGTAGTCAGGCAACATACTTTACCTTGATACGTTAATAAATACATACTGTTCATTTTTCTATGTTTAACTGCCTAGAATATCCACTGTAATATGCATAGACCGCTGGCTAACTGACAAAGAATTTGTAGCTAACGTTGCCAAAACAACATTTTTACATGTAAAACTAGCTGGCTAGCTAGATTAATATGATTCACATATAGCTAGTTGATAATTATGAAGTTACAAGCTTGCGTTTGCTCTAAGAGCTTTGCACACCTGGACTGTACGATATTTGCGCATTATTATTTTCGAAATTCTTCATGCTCTGTCAAGTTGGTTGATGATCATTGCTAGATAGCCATTTTCAAGTCTTGCCATAGATTTTCAAACAGATGTAAGTAAAACACTGTAACTAGGCCACTCAGGAAAATTCAATGTCGTCTTGGTAAGAAACTCCAGTGTAGATTTGGCCTTGCATTTTAGGCTTTTGTTCTGCTGAAAGGTGAATTTATCTCCCAGTGTCTGTTGGAAAGAAGACTGAACCAGGTTTTCCTCTAGGATTTTGCTGTGCTTAGCTGTATTCCGTTTCTTTTTAACTCTGTCATTTAGGTTAGTACTGTGGAATAACTACAATGTTGTTGATCCATCCTCAGTTCTCCTATCACAACCATTAAACTCTGTAACTGTTTTAAAATCTCCACTGGCCTCATGGTGAAATCCCTGAGCAGTTTCCTTTCTCTCTGGCATTTGAGTTAGGAAGGACGCCTGTATCTTTGTAGTGACTGGGTGTATTGATACACCATCCAAAGCCTAATTAATAACTTCACCATGCTCAAAGGGATATTCAGTGTCTGCTTTAGTATAGTTTTTTTTACAGATCTACCAATCGGAGCCCTTCTTTGCGAGCCATTGAAAAACTTCCCTGGTCTTTGTGGTTGAATCTGTGCTTGAAATTCACTACTTGATTGAGGGACCTTAAATATAATTGTATGTGTGGGGTACAGAGATGGGGTAGCACTATTATTGCACACAGAATGAGTCCATGCAACTTATGCGATTTGTTAAGAACATTTTTACTTGCCATAGCCATGGAGTGGAATACTAATTGACTCAAGACATCAGATTTAAACATTTTATTCATTTTCGAAAATGTTCTACAAACAAAATTCCACTTTGACATTATGGGGTAAAATCTCAAATTATTACATTTTCAGGCTGTAACACAACAAAATGTGGAAAAGTAAAGGGGTATGAATACTTTCTGAAGGCACTGTATCTTGTTTTGTCTGTATTGGTCAAAGGCAATGCAGTAGCATTGGAGTGTGCAGTGCTTCTCAAATGTACAATTTTATGCGTTCTCCGTACTCTCATCCTCACAAGAACGTACTCAAAAGAACGTCCTCGGAGAACGAACTCAGAGAATGAGTGTGGAGCGCGGTAGTATGCATACTGAGAAACACCCCTTGTGTTCAGAAGAAGGTTCTAACTATGGTAAATAAGAGGCAATGTAGCTATGTTGAGGTCAGGTGATGTGGGACTGAGGTATTATTGTCTACTCCCCCTGACGCCCTAGACTCCCCACGGCAGACCAGGCAGTGTGGAGGTTTAATAACTACTGTGTGACTGTTGGAACAATGAGCAGGCCCTCGTTTAGGGCTGACACAGCATTATAATCGCTACACATCACCAAGACTAACCCAACTGTGAAATCTACTACAGAGAGAGGAAAAGAGGAAGGAAGGGATGGAGAGGGAAAGTGAGAGGGAGAGAGGGGGAAAGTATACTGTAGGTGTTCTAGGTGTGAACACAAAGGCATTTAATGCCAGAGAGAGATTAATGTGTAAGGATGTTTTAATTCAGGTAAGGTGCTCGAACATTAGCATAAACATGTGGTGTATCTCCTCTACCCTTAATATAATGGATGAACAGAGTTTAAACCAGAGCCAGAGGGACAGAGTAATGTGTCTCTGTCTTCTTCTTAGTAAACTCTTACTTGTGGGTCACATCAGGATAGCAGTCAACTGGGAACTCAGTAATTCTTCAGACAAGCAGCGCTCCCTGAAATGCCAGAGTCAGCGGGAACCCAGACAGACACAGTTTAAAGGGTACACTGTACACGACAGCAGAAACAGCAAAGGTGCTGCATTAGCAACATCTACAGGTAACCCTACTCTTAGATTTGACAATTAAATAGAAACAAAAACAAAACAGAAGTTTCCGATATGGTCGTGGATGCCTATTCTAGATTAATAAATTGTTCATGTCTGCAGTTGAACTTTTCTGGCACGCCAAGTTACAATAGACTATATAAAGAATTGGGGAAAGTTGGATGAATAATTAATTTCTGGTGTTGTTCTGATCACAGCTGTAGTATGATGTTGTCTGGCTGATTGCTGAGCAGCTGTGGATGCAGCTGTGAACCTCTCAGGCCTGCACCACAGATAAATCATCATCAACTACTACTGAATGACAACCCCAAGCTGCATGGGCTGAGGACATCTGAACATTGAGTGGGTGAGAGACTGAGAGAAGATTTCATAATGGGACATATCCATGGGCTGAGGACATCTGAACATTGAGTCGTGAGAGACTGAGAGAAGATTTCATAATGGGACATATCCATGGGCTGAGGACATCTGAACATTGAGTGGGTGAGAGACTGAGAGAAGATTTCATAATGGACATATCCATGGGCTGAGGACATCTGAACATTGAGTGGGTGAGAGACTGAGAGAAGATTTCATAATGGGACATATCCATGGGCTGAGGACATTCTGAACATTGAGTGGGTGAGAGACTGAGAGAAGATTTCATAATGGGACATATCCATGGGCTGAGGACATCTGAACATTGAGTGGGTGAGAGACTGAGAGAAGATTTCATAATGGGACATATCCATGCGCTTCATAGAACGGAGATGTATGAAAAGAACGTTGCTTCCAGAGGCAGTTTGGAACTCGAGGGTCCCGTTCTGTGAGCTTGTCTGGCCTACCACTTCGCGGCTGAGCTGTTGTTGCTCCTAGACATTTCCACTTCACAATAATAGCACATACAGTTGACCGGGGAAGCTCTAACAGGGCAGACATTTGATGAACTGACTTGCATCCTATGACGGTGCCACATTGAAAGTCACTGTGCTCTTCAGTACGGCCATTCTACTGCCAATGTTTGTCTATGGAGATTGCATGGCTGTGTGCTCGATTTTATACACCTGTCAGCAACGGGTGTGGCTCAAATAGCTGAATCCACTAATTTGAAGGGGTGTCCACATACTTTTGTATACATAGTGTATATATAGTCTCTCACTGTAGCCCCACTTTCCCCCGGTCTCTCCCCCCTCTTTCCCCCAGTCTCTCCCCCTCTCTCTCAGCCCCAGGTGGCTTTGACCTCTACCCCTCTCTCCCCCTGTCTCTGACCATCCTCTCCCCCACTGACAGATCCAGAGTCTGACCAAGCGTCAGTGACCTTTCCTCCCCCACACTAGGGGCGTGCTGTTCGTGGCCTTTAAAGCAGGTAAAGAATAGACAGGGGGAGAGAGGCCTTTACAGCAGGTTAGGAACAGACAGGGGGAGAGAGGCCTTTACAGCAGGTTAGGAACAGACAGGGGGAGAGATGACTTTACAGCAGGTTAGGAACAGACAGGGAGAGAGGACTTTACAGCAGGTTAAGAACAGACAGGGGGAGAGAAGCCTTTACAGCAGGTTAGGAACTGACAGGGAGAGAGGACTTTACAGCAGGTTAAGAACAGACAGGGGGAGAGAAGCCTTTACAGCAGGTTAGGAACAGACAGGGAGAGAGGACTTTACAGCAGGTTAAGAAAAGACAGGGGGAGAGAGGACCTTACAGCAGGTTAGGAACAGACAGGGAGAGAGGACTTTACAGCAGGTTAAGAAAAGACAGGGGGAGAGAGGCCTTTACAGCAGGTTAGGAACAGACAGGGAGAGAGGACTTTACAGCAGGTTAGGAACAGACAGGGAGAGAGAGGACTTTACAGCAGGTTAGGAACAGACAGGGAGAGAGAGGGGAAGTACTTTATAGCAGAGAGGAATCATGTGGATATACAGTACCATAAGAACATTATTTGAAATGTGTAAATACTAAGGCAGATTTTCTTCTGAGCAATAGATATAAACACTACTAAGCAGTGGCATAGCCCTGTACCAGTTCTGTTAGTGTCACCCCATGTCTTATAGAGTAGAGCCAGGCAATGATAACCCTGAGCCACCACCAGACAGACAGACAGACTGTCCAGGGATCAAACCCACGTCTGGGCAGCCGCAGCAGATGTAATCTCTGACAGCGAGTTGCCCTGTCCCCTGCCTCAGATCACAGCAGGAAATGGACCCCCTGACTATACTGCACTATAAAGGCAAAGTGCAGTATCTACAGTATGTAAATTATTTTCTAACTTCAAATTCTTTTTCTGTCCAGACAGACAGCAATTTTTGGTACTTCATGATATTCTGATTGTGTGGCTTGTTTGTCATCAGGAAAGTAAATACCACATGAATCAAATATTACACCTGGCCATTACAACAGATCAAAGATTTTTGTAAGGCAGTATAACGTTACTGGCCCCACGTACACATACATATGCATAAACACATAAAGCAGTGGGTTGGTAGCCAGGCAGAACTTAAAGAGGACGTTTTATTCTTTACAACCAAATCTCTATTTTTGATGTAAATGACATGTTATCGAAGGGTCCAGACACCTTTTTTGTGATTTCACTTATTTTGAGAAACTTACCTCAAACAGCAAATCACTTACTTATCCTCATTGTGTAGTATGGGCTCCTGAAATATCATTAACAAAGGCCTAAATAACAAAGGCCTACCTGCTGTAAAGTCCTCTCTCTCCCTGTCTGTTCCTAACCTGCTGTAAAGTCCTCTCTCTCCCTGTCTGTTCCTAACCTGCCTTAAAGTCCTCTCTCTCCCTGTCTGTTCCTAACCTGCTGTAAAGTCCTCTCTCGTCCCTGTCTGTTCCTAACCTGCTGTAAAGTCCTCTCTCTCCCTGTCTGTTCCTAACCTGCTGTAAGTCTCTCTCCCTGTCTGTTCTAACCTGCTTGTAAAGTCCTCTCTCCCTGTCTGTTCCTAACCTGCTGTAAGTCCTCTCTCCCCTGTCTGTTCCTAACCTGCTGTAAAGTCCTCTTCCCTGTTGTTCCTAACCTGCTGTAAAGTCCTCTCTCCCTGTCTGTTCCTAACCTGCTGTAAAGTCCTTCTCCCTGTCTGTTCCTAACCTGCTGTAAAGTCCTCTCTCCTGTCTGTTCCTAAACTGCTGTAAAGTCCTCTCTCCCTGTCTGTTCTTAACCTGCTGTAAAGTCTCTCTCTCTGTTTTTTCCTAACTGCTGTAAAGTCCTCTTCTCCTGTCTGTTCCTAACCTGCTGTAAAGTCCTCTCTCCCTGTCTGTTCTAACCTGCCTTAAAGTCTCTCTCCCTGTCTGTTCCTAACCTGCTGTAAAGTCCTCTCTCCCTGCAGCATAACCACTGACATCAGCATAAACACAGACAGCAGCATGACCACAGTCAGCAGCATGACCACAGACAGCAGCAGAACCACTGACAGCAGCAAGACCACAGACAGCAGCATGACCACTGACATCAGCATGACCACAGTCAGCAGCATGACACTGATAGCAGCATGCCACTGACAGCAGCATGACCACTGACAGCAGCATGGCCACGAACAGCAGCATGACCACAGACAGACAGCAAGCATAACCACTGACATCAGGCATGACCACTGACAGCAGCATGACCCACTGAAGCAGCATGGCCCAGACAGCAGCATGACCACAGACATCAGCATGACCACAGACAGACAGCAGCATAACCACAGACAGTAGCATGGCCACAGACAGAGAGCAGCATGACCACAGACACGCTAGCATAACCACAGAACAGTACATGGCCACAGAACAGAGAGCAGCATGACCACAGACAGCAGCATACCACAGGACATCAGCATGACCAGACCAGACAGCAGCATAACCACAGACAGTAGCATGGCCACAGACAGAGAGCAGCATGACCACAGACAGCAGCATAACCACAGACAGTAGCATGGCCACAGACAGAGAGCACGCATGACCACAGACAGCAGCATAACCCAGACAGTAGCATGGCCAAGACAGAGAGCAGCATGACCAACAGACAGCAGCATAACCACTTGACATCAGCATGACCACAGACAGACGCCAGGCATAAATACCAGCTGACAATAGCAATGACCACAGACAGACAGCAGCAATAACCATGACATCGCAATGACCACCAGACAGACAGCAGCATAACACTGACATCAGCCATGACCACAGACAGACAGCAGCATAACCACTGACCATCAGCATGACCACAGAACAGACAGAGGCAGCATGACCATTCTTGAATCAGCATGACCAGCACAGACAGACAGAAAGCATAACCACTGACATCAGGCATGACACAGACAGACAGCAGCATCGGACCACAGACACTATCAGCCCTAAACCGACCAGACAGTAGCATGACCCACAGACAGACACGCAGCATGCCAATGACATCCAGCAGTGACCCTACAGAACAGACAGGCAGCACTGGACCACGTGACATCAGCAATGACCACGAGACAGACCGCATGCATACCCACTGACAATAGCATACCACAGACAAGACAGCAGCATTGCCAATTGACATCAGCATGACCACAAGACAGAAGCAGCATAACCACTGACAACATCAGCATGACCACCACAGACAGACAGCAGCAATGACCACTGCAATCCAGCATGACCACAGACAGACAGAGCAGCATAACAACTTGCAATCAGCATGATACCACCAGACATTGATCAGAGAGCATCACCACTGACATCAGCAATGACCCACACAGAATACAGACAGCACATATCACCTACTGCATCAGCATGAGAGACCACTACGACAGACAAGCAGCATTTAAAACAACACTGACATATCGACATGACCCCACAGACAGACAGCAGCATGACCAATGAACATCAGGCTATGAACACACCCGAGCAAGACAATGACAGAGCAATAAAAACCCACTGACATCCAGCAATCATATGAGACCACACAGAACAAGACAAAAGCAGCATGAAACCTCACTGATGGAAACAATAACATATCAATCAGATCGATGAACCACTGACAGAAACAGCCAGTGATATAAA
>NC_036839.1:31757410-31761612 GCF_002910315.2 Salvelinus sp. IW2-2015
AACTAACATTCTCTCTTGTAACTTACCCCACGCACTGACAGCAGCATGACCACAGACACAGCTATGACAACAAGACATAGCATGATCCAGATAGACAGCATCATAACAACAGACAGTAGCATGGCCACAGTACAGAGAGTCACGCATGACCAACAGACACTCTAGCAGCGAGTAACCACAGACAGATAGTCAATGGCCACAGACAGAGCTAGCACAGCGATGATACCACAGACATTGGACCCATGTTCCCGATCGTGTTACCCCTCCCACGCACCATTCAGCATTTGACCACAGATTGTAGCATGACAACACTTGCTCTTAAAGGTCCTCATTCTCACCCCACTGGTGTCTACTAGTAGTTCATTGAAGCCAACCAGACACGAGAATGCAGGCCATGACTCCGTTACTAAAGGGAGCATCCCTCATGCAACTCAGTCAATACTACTAAATCATTGCCTTTCCACAGTACAGGTATTGCATGTTTGCCACATGAAGCTCACAGTATGTGGGCAGATACATGACGCTATCGGGCAGTTGCATAGTCTTTGATTCTGCATTACGGTATTATCTTCATGGCAAGAGACCACGCTGTCCCAAATCAGGACAGAGGAAGAGAAGAGGGAAGCATGGAGAGCTTGAGACCTCCGCTAGGAAGGGCCGATGATAAAGAGGATGAAGGAGGCTTGCTCGGCTACTCTGTCCTGCGTAAACTTTCAGCAGAATTCTCTGTTTCCTAACCTGCTGTAAGTCCTCTCTCTGTTGTTCTCTAACCTGCTGTAAAGTCCTCTTCCCTGTCTGTTTCCAACTAAAAGCATGGCCACACGCATCAGGTGAAGAGAAGAATCATCTTCTCCCGTGTTGACCACGAGACAGCAGCATTATAACCATCCTGACCATCAAGCATGACCACAGACAACATGCAGCCATTAACCCTGACAATCCGCTCAGTGAACCACTAGACAGACTGCAGATAAACCAGCTTGCACACTCTCAGCATTTCGACCCACAGACAGACAGCAGCATAACCACTGACCATCAAGCATCGACCACAGAACAGACAGCAAGCTAACTCATGACATCAGCATGACCATCAGCACAGAACAGCGAAAGCATGAAACCACCTGACATCACTGGCATGACCACAGACAGACAGAAGCTAGCTATACCACTGACATAGAATACATGCAGCACATGACCCTGACAGAGGCAGAGACAGCAGGCATGACCACAGACATCAGCCTTTATCAAGGCTTCTTTTTCCTGTCCGGCTAGCGCGCCTCCTCTCGCGCTTTCGCTGTCCCGCCGTTCTCTGCTCGCATGTATTTGCTGCCGGAAAGAGGCGCTGGGGCTAGGCTACACGAATCGTTACTGCACCGCCTTGACTCACTAGATCTACTAACACTGCCTGGAGCATAGAAGGCTCAACTGACATCTCAGCATGCACCTATCAGTTCTTCGCAGTAAGTCAGTTACAATCGATACCTGGACTTGCAACGAGCTTCTACCGCCCATGACTCCTGTCTGTTCCCAACATAGACAGACCAGACAGTCGTAGCAATAACATACCTGCCATTCACGTCATCCCGACCCACTGATGACATATCCACGCAGTCTATGACCAAATAGCCTGACATCCTAGCATGAACCACAGTACAAGACAGCGAGCTCATAACCCATCTGACATCAGCACTGACCAGAGGGCTAGACCATGACAGCAGCACATGTATCCACTGACATCATGCAATGACCAATCAGACAGACAGCACCGCATATGACCACTCCGATAGGATACAGACGTATTGCCATTCCCCTACTCATTGGATCCATGTTGACCAGCAGCATATTACACTGGAGCGAATCAGCCATCCGACCACGTTTAACGGGATGCACCAGTCAGTTACTATCTCCCTCCGTGATATCTATCACATGACACATGATTACCACTCACCGACATCCTCGTCATAACACCACTGACATCAGGATCATGACTCCACTCTCTAGTCACCACTAGTCAGGATACCTAACTGGCTAGCTAGTTGAACAACGATGACTATCAGCTCATCATCACAGGAAGGCCACAGCCGCATAACCACTGACATCAGCATGAACCACAGATCAGACAGGCAGCATGACCACTGCACACTAGTGCTAGTCCGCTAACGCCACAGTGCTGTAAAACAGACAGCAGCATAACCACACTGACGATCCCTACCATGTCATCAAGCACGCACTCAGACAGCTAGCATGTGACTCTACTCGACATCAGCACTGACCACAGACTGGACATGCTATAGCATGACCAATGAAGTCCCATTCTCTGCATGACCTGCGATCTAGATCATGACAGCCAGCTATAACCACTGAACATCAGCATGACCACAGTTACCTGACATCAGCATGACCACCTAGGTAACAGACAGCAGCATAACCACTAAGACATCAGCATGACCTACCTACGACTCTACGTACGAGGCAGCTAGTGAACCACAGACCTGCTCGTCCCCATAAAAGACACAGCACAGACAGCAGCACTTGAGCCTGACTGACAATAAGCCTTCCGCACTCGCTACAGACATCGCCTAGTCATGTTTCAGCTATAGCACTGCTAGTCAGACAAAGGCCATGCATGTCATGCCACTGACTATCACGCATGCACTCGACAGTCACAGTTATTCTTAGACCTAGCAGCTGTAACCACAAGTGAGCATATGGCATGATCCCCTGTACTGCAGTATTCAGGCTACACGCATGGCCTGTAATGAACCACAGACAGCAGGCATGGACCGTCACTGTCCTCATCCATCAGCATTCGCCACACACAGCCAGACCCAGCCAGCCATGCATTGTCTCTCATCTCAGTTAACACGAGTTCAGCATGACCACAGGACAGACAGCAGGCATGGGTCACAGACACAGACAGAATTTTTGCCACAGACAGCAGCATGACCACAGACAGCAGCATGACCACAGACAGCAGCATGACCACTGACAGCAGCACTGACAGACAGCAGCTCGACCACAGACCACAGACAGCAGCATAACCACAGACAGCAGGCTGATACTACAGACAGCAGGCTGAGACTACAGACAGCAGGCTGAGACTACAGACAGCAGGCTGAGACTACAGACAGACTCCTAACACTGGTGACAGCTGGAGGTAGAGCTGTCTCGAAAAGGAGAGCACCCCTCACTCTCTATCCACAAATTCCCACACATAGTGTTTGTATAATACACTAATGCTCTTATGTGCAAAGAAAGAAAACCACAGGAGCAGCATATCATTTTTGGGGCCCAGCACCGGTAGATACATTTGTGGTGCGCATATCACAAACACTCTTTATCTGTGTTGTTATATTTCACAGCCTCTGCCCTACCACAAATACATCATATCCCCTATCACACATACAAACACAGCCTCTCTCATATCACACACACATCCTCTCTCCCCTACTGGTCCACAGATCCAGCTGCAGCTTCAGTTAACAATCAGTACCACACAGCCAGAGCCCTTCACATTACATCTCATCTGAATGGCAGAGTGGGAAGGCTGCTACAAAGAAGGAGAGGAGGAGGAGAGGAGACAGGAGAGAAGAAGGGATGAAGGAGGGATGACAGGAGGTAGATAATGAAGGATAGGGGATGACATCTGGCTTTGTGAAGATGCATGGAGCTCTGACTATCTGCAATGCACCTATACTGCAGAATGACAAATAAAAGAGAGGGAAGGAGAGGGGGTGAGGAAGGGAAGGAAGGAGGGGTGAGGGAAGGAGATAGAGGGGGGACGATGGAGTGAGGGAGGTGAGATTTAGAGAGAGAAACGGGATGTGAGAGAGGGAGAAAAGATGAGGGAGTGAGGGAGGTGGATTTAGAGAGAGAAACGGGATGTGAGAGAGGGAGAAAAGATGAGGGAGTGAGGGAGGTGGATTTAGAGAGAGAAACGGGATGTGAGAGAGGGAGAAAAAGATGAGGGAGTGAGGGAGGTGAGATTTAGGAAAAAGAACGGGATGTGAGAGAGGGAAAAAAGATGAGGGAGTGAGGGAGGTGAGATTTAAGAGAGAAACGGGATGTGAGAGAGGGGAAAAAAGATGAGGGAGTGAGGAGAATGAGATTTAGAGAGAGAAACGGGATGTGAGAGAGGGATAAAAGATGAGGGAGTGAGGGAGGTGAGATTTAGAGAGAGAAACGGTATGGGAGACAGGGGA
>NC_036839.1:31765529-31767671 GCF_002910315.2 Salvelinus sp. IW2-2015
AAACCCCACGACAGCAGCACTACAGACAGCAGTCGACCACAGACCACAGACAGCAGCATAACCACAGACAGCAGGCTGATACTACAGACAGCAGGCTGAGACTACAGACAGCAGGCTGAGACTACAGACAGCAGCTGAACTACAGACAGACTCCTAACACTGGTGACAGCTGGAGGTAGAGCTGTCTCGAAAAGGAGAGCACCCCTCACTCTCTATCCACAAATTCCCACACATAGTGTTTGTATAATACACTAATGCTCTTATGTGCAAAGAAAGAAAACCACAGGAGCAGCATATCATTTTTGGGGCCCAGCACCGGTAGATACATTTGTGGTGCGCATATCACAAACACTCTTTATCTGTGTTGTTATATTTCACAGCCTCTGCCCTACCACAAATACATCATATCCCCTATCACACATACAAACACAGCCTCTCTCATATCACACACACATCCTCTCTCCCCTACTGGTCCACAGATCCAGCTGCAGCTTCAGTTAACAATCAGTACCACACAGCCAGAGCCCTTCACATACATCTCATCTGAATGGCAGAGTGGGAAGGCTGCTACAAAGAAGGAGAGGAGGAGGAGAGGAGACAGGAGAGAAGAAGGGATGAAGGAGGGATGACAGGAGGTAGATAATGAAGGATAGGGGATGACATCTGGCTTTGTGAAGATGCATGGAGCTCTGACTATCTGCAATCACCTATACTGCAGAATGACAAATAAAAGAGAGGGAAGGAGAGGAGGGAGAAGAGGAAGGAAGGAGGGGTGAGGGAAGGGAGATAGAAGAGGGGACGATGGAAGTGAGGGATGGTGAGATTTAAGAGAAGAAGAAACGGGATGTGAGAGAGGGAGAAAAGAATTGAAGGGAGTAAGAGGGAGGTGCAAGTTTTGAGAGTGATTAAGCGGAGTATGTGATGAAAGAGGCAAAGCACGAAAAAAGGATGACAAACGGGAGTAAGGCGATAAGCGTGAGATTTAGAATGAGAAGTAAAACGCCTGGATGAGAGAGAGAAACGGGATGTGAGAGAGGGAGAAAAGATGAGGGAGTGAGGGAGGTGAGATTTAGAGAAACGGGATGTGAGAGAGGGAAAAAAGATGAGGGAGTGAGGGAGGTGAGATTTAGAGAGAGAAACGGGATGTGAGAGAGGGGAAAAAGATGAGGGAGTGAGGGAGATGAGATTTAGAGAGAGAAACGGGATGTGAGAGAGGGATAAAAGATGAGGGAGTGAGGGAGGTGAGATTTAGAGAGAGAAACGGTATGGGAGACAGGGAGAAAAGATGAGGGAGAAAGAGACCGATCTGGATCCAGGTCAGTGAATAAAGCAGCTGTGGTTGAAACACCTGACACTCTTCATTGTGTAGTCAGACACCTTGGCCCATACATAACCCATAAATAATCCCCCCTGCAGGCCAGGACTGGTGATATGTAGCCTACAGATGGGTCATTCCACCAATTCAGTGCCTTTTGAGAAGTGTAACTTGGTCCAAAAAAATGTCACCTAATTTTAACATTCTGTCATAAAAAGCATGTGTTAAACTTAATAAAAAACATGTTTTCCCATATCAAGAGGTTGAATAAAAAAGTGACTATATTAAGTGCCAAATAAAGTAACAGGGTTGACCGTAACATGGTTGACAGATTTCATCTTAACTCAGCCATATATTCCCCTGTGCCGGGGGAATGGAAGCTTGTTGTGTGCAACTGAATGGAAAACAAATATAGAAATAGTTAAATAGTTTAAATTATTTTGGCCTGTCTATCTATGGGTAACAGGGTTGATATGTTCCGCTTGACCCACTCACTTTTCCAACAGTAAACACCAGCAAATGGCCAGCAAGAATAGAACCAGCTCACCTGCTTTTACAGAATAGAACCAGCTCACCTGCTTTTACAGAATAGAACCAGCTCACCTGCTTTTACAGAATAGAACCGGCTCACCTGCTTTTACAGAATAGAACCGGCTCACCTGCTTTTACAGAATAGAACCAGCTCACCTGCTTTTACAGAATAGAACCAGCTCACCTGCTTTTACAGAATAAAACCAGCTCACCTGCTTTTACAGAATAGAACCAGCTCACCTGCTTTTACAGAATAGAACCAGCTCACCTGCTTTTACAGAATAGAACCAGCTCAC
>NC_036839.1:31768137-31778712 GCF_002910315.2 Salvelinus sp. IW2-2015
TAGCCTCACCCTGCTTTATAAGCAAGAATAGATACCGGCTAGAACCAGCTCACCTGCTTTTACAGAATAGAACCAGCTCACCTGCTTTTACAGAATAGAACCAGCTCACCTGCTTTTACGCTATGATTTGACTATTAGATGTTCAGTGTTGCTTTTGAATAAAAAAAAAAAGGAATAGTTTCACCATATTCAAACGAGAGTTCAGTTCACGTAACAGGGTTGAACTTAAAATGAGGGACAGACTAATCAGACTATTAAATGAATCCCTAATCACATGAAATAAAAAATAATATTCAGAAAAAACTTTGTCAAAGCAAAAAAATAACTAGGGCTTTACAGTGATGGTGAAACTTTGAGAAATTTGAGGGTTAAGTAGATTAAAATAATTTATTCATATTAAAAATATGATTTATTGAATTCCTACATTAAAGGGCACTTCATTTAATATAACAGGCTTCTAAAATTCCATATTGGTGCACAATTAATACTTAAAATATCAAAGGGACGCAAAAGGGACAAATTTCGTGGAACGACCCAAATACTGATTCTCTATCAAACCTCATGTTTACTGCTAGGCTGTATTCATATCCTACAGCTTCAGGAGATGATTCAGATTAATACAAAGATATACTGTAAGTACATGGAAAGAGAGGGTTTGAAAGAGAGAGGGCGAGGGACTACTGAAAAGGAGAGAGAGAATGAAAGGGAGGGAAAGACAAAGATGGAGAGGAAGAGAGAGAGAGAGAGAGAGAGAGAGAGAGAGAGCGAGAGGGGTAGAGAGTGAGTAGAGAGAGAGAGCGAGAGAGAGAGAGGTGTAGAGAGTGAGTAGTGAGTAGAGAGAGAGAGAGAGGGGTAGAGAGTGAGTATAGAGAGAAAGGTGGACAGATCCAGTCAGAACAGAAGTCATGTGACTCACCGAGACATGCCCCGTCCATCTCTTCATAGCCCAGGCTACAGACACACTTCCCCAAAGGCACCAGCCAGTCACCGTCGGCGCCGCAGTACAGTTTGGGAGTGTCCCTCTCCTCGGCATGCTCCACACACGCTCCCCTAACCTCCACCAGGGAGGAGGAATCGACCCGGGGCACGGTGTCAGGGAAGGAGGCCAGATTCCTCAGGGTGAAGGGACACTTCTTATAGTACACCCTGACTGAGACTAGGGCGATGCACGCCCCAATGTCCTGGAACGCCAGGTAGAAACCCTTCCTGGAGATAGGACCCACTTCCCGTACCTATAGAAAACATTGTGGATCAATAAAGTTAATTGAATTGAACTTTATTAAATGGATGGTCACATGTATTTCGCAACAACATGTTCCTAGTATGCAGTGCCTCAACAATTGTCCCTGTTGGGATAAATCAAATAACATGGGCAGCATTCTGTTTCTGCTCTCTTGCCAACTCCTTATGGAATTACCATGCCAAACAATAGGAGTTGGCAAGAGGGCAGAAAAAGACTGGCACCCAGGCTGTAAGTCACATATTATTGAATTGAGTTAATTGAGGTGATGGACCTCAGTGTTGAGCTTTAGGATGCGGTCTCCCAGGTCCATCTGGGTGAAGCTCTCGTCGGCTGCGATGGTGTCGATCTTGGTGTACTGGGCGGGTTTGAACTTGACCCCGTGGGACTCGTCTGTCTCATAGTAGAAAAGGTTGAAGGTCTCCTTGCAGGTCCCAGATACCCAGGGGATGGAGTTACAGTCTCTCAGAGTGAAGCGCAGCTCCACGTACACCTTGCAAATATAATAAACAAAGTAAAGTAGCTAATGTTTTATTCAAAGCCACTTACAGGAAATGCAGTTGGCTAATATGTGGCCCATGCGGGAATTGAACCTGCAACCAAGGTGTTATCAGCACCATGTTCCAAACCATGCTCAGAACCCCTACACACCTTCTGTGCGGCCTGGCGGAAGATCCAGTTGGAGCGTAGCCAGTTGTTCTGGTTGGGTTCCATCACGTGACACACCTGGAAGGTATGGATGGGACGGTTGTGTTCATCCATCTCTGTTATAGCATCCCACTGGAGAGGAGAGGAGAGGAGAGGAGAGGAGAGGAGAGGAGAGGAGGAAGAGAGGAGAGGAAGAGAGGAGGAAGAGAGGAGAGGAAGAGAGGAGGAAGAGAGGAGAGTAGGAGAGAGGAGGAAGAGAGGAGAGGAAGAGAGGAGGAAGAGAGGAGAGGAAGAGAGGAGAGGAGGAAGAGAGGCGAGGAGGAAAACAAAAAAAGGACTGTTAGTGAGCTGCTAAAGTACTCAAACCTATAGATACACTATACAGTATATACAAGAGCATGTGGAGACCCCTTCAAATCAGTGGATGTGGCTATTTCAGCCAGACCAGTTGCTGACAGGTGTATAAAATCGAGCACCAAGCTATACAATCTACATAGACAAACATTGGCAGTAGAATGGCTTCACTGAAGAGCAGTGACTTTCAACATGGCACCGTCATAGGATGCCACCTTCACAACAAGTCAGTTCGTCAAATTTCTGCCCTGCTAGAGCTGCCCGGGTCAACTGTAAGTGCTGTTACTGTGAAGTGGAAACGTCTAGGAGCAACAACGGCTCAGTCGCAAAGTGGTCGGCCACACAAACTTACAGAACAGGACCACCGAGTGCTGAAGCGTGTAGCGAGTAAAGATCGTCTGTCCTCGGTTGCATCACTCACTACCGAGTTCCAAACTGCCTCTGGAAGCCACGTCAGCACAAGAACTGTTTGTGGGTTTCCATGGCCGAGCAGACGCACACATGCCTAAGATCACCATGGGCATGGCCAAGCGTAGGCTTGGCCATGTAAAGCTCGCCATGTAAAGCTTGGCCATGTAAAGCTCGCCATGTAAAGCTTGGCCATTGTAAAGCTCGCCACCATTGGACTCTGGAGCAGTAGAAATATATTCTCTGGAGTGATGAATAATGGTCTGGGGCTGTTTCTCATGGTTCGGGCTAGGCCCCTTAGTTCCAGTGAAAGGAAATCTTAACACTACAGCATACAATGCCATTCTAGATGATTCTGTGGGGAAGGCCCTATCCTGTATCAAAATAACAATTCCCCTGTGCACAAAAAGAGGACCATACAGAAATGGTTTGTCAACATCGGTATGAAAGAACTTGACTGGCCTGCACAAAACCCTAACCTCAACCCAATGGAACAACTTTGGGATGAATTCGGAACGCTGCCAGCGAGCCAGGCCAATTCGCCCAGCATCAATGCACGACCTCACTAATTCTCTTGTGGCTGAATCGAAGCAAGTCCCTGCAGCAATTTTACATTTACATTTAAGTCATTTAGCAGACGCTCTTATCCAGAGCGACTTACAATGTTCCAACATCTAGTGGAAAGCCTTCCCAGAAGAGTGGAGGTTGTTATAGCATCAAAGGAGAGACCAACTCCATATTAATGCCCATGATTTTGGAATGAGATGTTCGACGAGAAGGTGTACACATACTTTTGGTCATCTAGTGTATATCGCTAAAAGCAGTTCAACAATACAAAATAAAAGAGAGAGGAACAGGACCGTTACTAAACAGTTCAAACCTCACTTGAACCCATCACTAACCACCTGTACCCCACCTCTGTGACTCCCAGGTCATGTGACAAGGGTGACAGCCCTGTAAGTGATTCATGAGGTCAGCAGGTCACCTGCCTCTGTGTTGTTGGAATAGAAGTCTATTGGAGGTGTTTAGCCCTGACCTCTGGCTCTACCCTCTATTACACTGACACACACACACACAGAGAGGTTGTGTGTGTGTGACAGCTGTAGAGTGACCATGGACCATCTAACACCAAGCTCCCAGAATCAAATGACCTGCTGAGGAAAATGGTTTTAAATCAGCTCAACAACAACACAATAGCTGCCCTTCAGTCTAGACACATCAATCAGCAATATGACTCTGACCTCTGTATGCACTTTGACCTCCACATACCCTTTGTCCTTGGTCAGTTCATCTTACTCAAAAGTGTTGCATTAAAATAAGTAGTATTTGCAAGGAATAGATGGTATATTGTCACTCCCAGCCCTGTCTCCTCAACCAACAAAATCCACAAAAGTGTCTAATGTCTAATAAATGTAAGTTTTGTACTTATCTAAACACTACCTACCAACAGGAGAACCGTAATCACATCCTAATGTTTAGTTATACAGACTCATTATCCTTTTAATTACATGTTTTAATTCAATCTAAAAGACAACACATTTTAATCTATTTCTCCCTCAAGGTGTCACAGTAATAATAATGTAATTAAAACAAATTGATTTTGATTAAGTATTATATTGCCTAATATGCTTCGTGTGGTATTGTTTTGCTGTGAATTCTGAAAGGATCCCAACACACCCACCCATCTACAACTCTCTCGGTTTGTGTCAGCCAGATTGTACATACAGGTGTCAAAATATCAAATATTATTTCACAACTAGAATTACACCAGTGATACAAATGGACTGACATGTCTTTGCACTTAACCCACCTAAATGTATTAAATCAAATAAAGAGATAGTCAGTAAGCATAAAAGCTGTGACACACTTCTAGATCATGCATTGGAGTTTTCCTACACCGCCACAGTCAGGTATGAAAATGCTTTATATCCTGGCCAGTTGTATAGTGGGTGATCATTACAACACCCGAACAGGTACAGTAGCTACAGTGCCTTCAGAAAGTATTCATACCCCTTGACTTATTCCACAATTTGTTGTGTTACAGCCTGAATTCGAAAGGGATTCAGTACATTTTTTTTCCTCACAATGAGAAAGTGAAAACATGTTTTTAGACTTTTTTTTCACATTTATTGAAAATCTAAAACAGAAATATCTAATTTACATACAGTACCAGTCAAAAGTTTGGACACACCTACTCATTCCAGGGTTTTTCTTTATTTGTATTATTTTCTACATTGTAGAATAATAGTGAAGGCATCAAAACTATGAAATAACACATACTGTATGGAATCATGTAGTAACCAAAAAAGTGTTAAACAAATCCAAATATATATTTTTCAAAGTAGCCACCCTTTGCCTTGATGACAGCTTTGCACACTCTTGGCATTCTCTCAACCAGCTTCATGAGGTAGTCACCTGGAATGCATTTCAATTATCAGGTGTGCCTTGTTAAAAGTGAATTAGTGGAATTTCTTTGCTTCTTAATGCGTTTGAGCCAATCAGTTGTGTTGTGACAAAGTAGGGTGGTATACAGAAGATAGCCCTATTTGGTAAAACAAGTCCATATTATGGCAAGAACAGCTCAAATAAGCAAAGAGAAACGACAGTCCATCATTATCTTAAGACATGAAGGTCAGTCAATATGGAATATTTCAAGAACTTCGAAAGTTTCTTCAAGTGCAGTTGTAAAAACTATCAAACGCTATGATGAAACTGTCTCATGAGGACCACCACAGGAAAGGAAGACCAAGAGTTACCTCTGCTGCAGAGGATGTTCATTAGAGTTACCAGCCTCAGAAATTGCATCCCAAATAAATAAAGTTCAAGTAACAGACACATCTTAACATTAACTGTTCAGAGGAGACTACATGAATCAGGCCTTCATGGTCGATTGCTGCAAAGAAACCACTACTAAAGGACACCAATAAGAAGAAGAGACTTGCTTGGGCCAAGAAATACGAGCAATGGACATTAGACGGGTGGTAAATTGTCCTTTGGTCTGATGAGTCCAAATTTGAGATATTTGGATGTAGCGAAGCATTTCTCTACACCCGCAATAACATCTGCTAAACACGTGTATGTGACAAATAACACTTGATTTGACTGGGTGTATTGACATAGAATCCAAAGTGTAATTACTAACTTCATCATGCTCAAAGGAATAGTCAATGTCTGCTTTTTAATTTTTACCCATCTACTGTACCAATAGGTGCCCTTCTTTGCAAGGCATTGGAAAAACTCTCTGGTCTTTGTGGTTGAATATGTGTTTGAAATTCACTGCTTGACTGAGGGACCTTACATATAATTGTATGTGTGGGGTACAGATATGAGGTAGTCATTCATAAATCATGTTAAACACTATTATTGCACAAAGAGTGAGTCCATGTAACTAATTATGTTACTTGTTAAGTACATTTTTACTCCTGAACTTATTTAGACTTGCCATAACAAAGGCGTTGAATACTTATTGACTCAAGATATTTCAGCGTTTGATTTTTTTATAAAAAATGTCTAAAATCTGAATTTAATCCATTTTAAATTCAAGCTGTAACACAACAAAATGTGGTAAAAAGCCAAGGGGTCTGAATACTTTCTGAAGGTACTGTAAATGTAGGTGTAACCTTATCAGTAGACTCCTGTATCAGCTACCTACTTCACAAGGCCTCCTCATCCCACAAAGGTATCTCTTTAAAGACGTACATAAACTCCCTCTCTCCAGCTTAGAGAAACTAAAGGAGCTTGAGAGAGTTAGTCTCTGTAAGGCCAGAGATAGACACCCTGGGGTGGTCTTAGAATAGGACTCGCTACAGAAACACCAGTGTGTGTGTGTGTGTGTGTGTGTGTGTGTGTGTGTGTGTGTTTGTGTGTGTGTGTGTGTGTGTGTGTGTGTGTGTGTGTGTGTGTGTGACTGGTTAACATTGATGGGGATAGTGTGACAGGGACCGATGATGCTGAGGCCGTGTGGTGGTGGTGTACGTGAGTTTGTGTGTGTGTGTGTGTATGCTTCATCCTGTCTGTCCTCTGGGTGGTACCCCTGCCATCTCTCAGTCACCAGCTGAGTTGAAGGAAGCATCAGGTCCCAGTGGCCCCTGCACAGCCTCTATGGGCCCTGTTCTCATAGTGCAGCCCTTCCAACACAGAGCTTTGCTCTAAGAGGTCCTGTGTGGCCTCCACACTCAACCCTGACACCTCAGAGACTACGTTCAGTATCTCAACACTGTGACTCGACCCAGTCAGGGGGGGAATGTTCACTTGAAACTTCAAACAAGCTACGTTTATTTCCCTGTTTCTGGGTGATAAAACGTGATTTTGTCAGGCCGGGGAGCTGTGTTTGGGAGTGGACTGCTCGAGCTCTTTTCAGCTGAGAGAGGGGAGACAGAGAAAAATTGCATCTATAATGGAGTGTGTTTCAGGAAATTGGGCTGTGTAGCTGTGTTATGAGACCTAACCCTCAACAGGGCCTGAGCCACGGCCGGGTTTTGTGTCAACCTTGAGGCAGACAGACTATACATGGATCCAATTAGCTATCAAAACACAGGCTGATTCAATACCTGTTAGATCTGTGAAACACCTAATGCTCTGGCTAAATCAACACAACTGATGAAACAAGCGATGGTGTGATGTGTCACATGGCCGAGGGAGGGAGATCGATAGAGAGGGAGAGGTAGAGATCTAGGGAGCGAGAGCATGAGAGAGAGCGAGAGAAAGATGGCAGGTAAAGGGGAAGCCAGGGAGGCAGGGGGTGGATGTCAAATCCATCAAAGAGATCCAAGAACTATGTGGGTATTCAGCGGTCTGGCTGGTGTGTGTGTGTGTGTGTGTGTGTGTGTGTGTGTGTGTGTGTGTGTGTGTGTGTGTGTGTGTGCTGTGTGTGTGTGTGTGTCGTGTCTGTGTGTGTGTGGTGTGTGTGTGTGTGTGTGTGTGTGTGTGTGTGTGTGTGTGTGTGTGTGATAAACGGTGACAGCGCTAAAGACAGGACCCCTGCGGACACAGTAACCTGTGAGGGTCTAAAAGACCTTGTGCCAGACAGACCAGAGAAAGAGGGAGAGAGAATATGAGAGAGAAAGAGGAAAGGAGAGTGATTTGTTTACAGCAGGAAACAGTGTGGAGAGAGATTACTATAGAGAGCCTATACACTGAGCTGGAACAGTAAAATAATACCCGAAACAGGAAATCTGAAGGAAATAGCTTTCCATCCTCCTTCTGAACCATCTCTGTGCCCTGTACACATCTTTAAAAAATATCACAATCATATCAGTCCATATCAGTCCATATACAGTCTGAAAAATACAAAAAAGAGAAAGTGTTCAAAAACGAAGAAAGAGGCCACTCTGGCTAGTGCCTTCGGAAAGTATTCATCAACCTACACACAAAACCCCATAATGGCAGATCAAAGAAAGGTTTTTAGACATTTTTGCTAATTTATAAAAAATGTAAAACTCAAATATTACATTTAAATAAATATTCAGACCCTTTACTCAGTACTTTGTTGAAGCATCTTTGGCCGTGATTACAGCCGCAAGTCTTCTTGGGTATGAAGCTACAATCTTAGCACACCTGTATTTGGGGACTTTCTCCCATTCTTCTCTGCAGATCCTGTCAAGCTCTGTCAGGTTGGATGGGGAGCGTTGCTGCACGTCTATTTTCAGGTCTCTTCAGGTCTCGATCAGGTTCGTCCGGGCTCTGGCTAGGCCACTCAAGGTCATTCAGAGACTTGTCCCGAGGCCACTCCTGTGTTGTCTTGGCTATATGCTTAGGGTCGTTGTCCTGTCGGAAGGTGAACCTTCGCCCCAGTCTGATGTCCTGAGTGCTCTGGAGCAGGTTTTCATCAAGGATCTCTTCGTATGTTGCTCTGAAAAACACCCCCACAGCATGATACTGCCACCACCATGCTTCACCATAGGGATGGTGCAAGGTTTCCTAAAGACGTGACGGTTGGCATTCAGGCCAAAGAGTTCAATCTTGGTTTCATCAGACCAGAGAATCTTGTTTCTCATGGTCTGGGAGTCTTTAGGTGCCTTTGGCAAACTCCAAGCGGGCTGTCATGTGCCTTTTACTGAGGAGTGGCTTCCGTCAGGCCACTCTACCATAAAGGCCTGATTGGTGGAGTGCTGCAGAGATGGTTGTCCTTCTGGAAGGTTCTCCCATCTTCACAGAGGAACTCTAGAACTCTGTCAGAGTGACCATCGGGTTCTTGTTCACCTCCCTGACCAAGGCCCTTCTCCCCGATTGCTCAGTTTGGCCGGGCGGCCAGCTCTAGGAGTCTTGGTGGTTCCAAACTTCTTCCATTTAAAAATAATGGATGCCACTGTGTTCTTGGGGTCCTTCAATGCTGCAGAATGTTTTTGGTGCCCTTCCCCAGATCTGTGCATCGACACAATCCTGTCTCAGAGCTCCAAGGACAATTCCTTCAACCTTATGGCTTGGCTTTTGCTCTGTCATGCACTGTCAACTGTGGGACCTTATATAGACAGGTGTGTGCCTTTCCAAATCATGTCCAATCAAATGAATTTACCACAGGTGGACTCCAATCAAGTTGTAGAAACATCTCAAGGATGATCAATGGAAACAGGATGCACCTGAGCTCGATTTCGAGTCTCATAGCAAAGGGTCTGAATACTTATGTAAATAAGATATTTCTGTTTTTTCTTTTAATACATTTGCAAAAATATCAAAAAATCTGGTTTTGCTTGGTCATTATGGGGTAGTGTGGGTAGATAGTTGAATATGTTTTGTTTATTTAATCGATTTTAGAATAAGGCTGTAAAGTAACAAAATGTGGAAAAAGTCAAGGGGTCTGAATACTTTCCGAAGGCACTGTAAGTCTAAGGTCTGAGTAAACGTTGAAGAATGTTTAATTTATCTCTTAGGTATGGTTAAATTGTTTTCTCCCTCTCAAATTAAGCAAAATGAGACTCTTATGTTATGCATTTTATGTGTCCGAAAAGCAGAGAAAAAGATCAGGCCCTAAAGCCAGTCTTAACATACATAATTGAAAACTTCATTTCGTGAAGACTGGAGTATTGATTTATTTGTGAGATTAAGCCCCATTCCAGCACCTCACTGAAGAGAGGCAGTCCTTTACAGCCTTCTTCCAGACTACTGCCCCAGGGATGAACTACTGCTTTTAAAGACACTGTAGTGTAGGTCTGACTGGGGCTCAGTGGGACTAGAGAGAACTACTCAGTGGGCTAGGAGAGAACTACTGTAGGCTTGACTGGGGCTCAGTGGGACTAGAGAGAAATATATAGGTCTGACTGGGCCTCAGTGGGCTAGAGAGAACTACTGGTCTGACTGGGGCTCAGTGGGGCTAGAGAGAACTACTGAGGTCTGATGGGGCTCAGTGGGCTAGAGAGAACTGTAGTGAATTGACTGGGGCTCAGTGGGAGCTAGAGAGACTACTATAAGATCTGACTGGGGCTCAGTGGGACTAGAGAGAATACTGTAGTCTGACTGGGCTCAGTGGGACTAGAAGAAGACTATAGGATCTGACTGGGCTCAGTGGGACTAGAGAGAACTACTATAGGTCTGACTGGGCTCAGTGGGACTAGAGAGAACACTTAGGTTGACTGGGGCTCAGTGGGACTAGAGAGAGATACTGTAGGTCTGACTGGGGCTCATAGCGGGGCTAGAGAGAACTACTGTAGGTCTGACTGGGGCTCAGTGGGACTAGAGAGAACTACTATAGGTCTGACTGGGCTCAGGGGGACTAGAGAGAACTACTATAGATGACTGGGGCTCAGTGGGCTAAAGAGAATACTGTAGGTCTGACTGGGCTCAGTGGGGTAGAGAGAACTACTATAGGTCTGACTGGGGCTCAGTGGGACTAGAGAGAATACTATATGGTCTGACTGGGGCTCAGTGGGACTAGAGAGAATACTATAGGTCTGACTGGGCTCAGTGGGACTAGAGAGACTACTGTAGAG
>NC_036839.1:31783831-31787464 GCF_002910315.2 Salvelinus sp. IW2-2015
AGAGAACTACTTAGATACTGACTGGACGGCTCAGTGCGGACCAGAGAGAACTACTGTAAAGTCTGGACTGGGGCTCAGTGGGACTAGAGAAGAACTACTGTAGTCTGACTGGGGCTCAGTGGACTAGAGAGAAACTACTGTAGGTCTGACTGGGCTCAGTGGGACTAGAGAGAACTACTGTAGGTCTGACTGGGGCTCAGTGGACTAGAGAGAATACTAAGATCTGATGGGGCTCAGTGGGACTAGAGAGAACTAATATAGGTCTGACTGGGGCTTCAGTGGGACTAGAGAGAACTTACGTAGGTCTGACTAGGGCTCAGTGGGACTAGAGAGAATTACTTAGATCTGACTGGGCTCAGTGGGACTAGAGAGAACTACTATAGGTCTGACTGGGGCTCAGTGGGACTAGAGAGAACTACTGTAGTCTGACTGGGGCTCAGTGGGACTAGAGAGAACTACTATAGATCTGACTGGGCTCAGTGGGCTAGAGAGAACTACTGTAGGTCTGACTGGGGCTCAGTGGGACAGAGAAAACTACTATAGTTGCTGGGGCTCAGTGGGACTAGAGAGACATACGTAGGTCTGGACTGGGGCTCAGTGGACTAGAGAGAACTACTATAGATCTGACTGGGGCTCAGTGGGACTAGAGAGAACTACATATAGGTCTGACTGGGCGTCAGTGGGCTAGAGAGAACTACTGTAGTGTGACTGGGCCTCAGTGGGGCTAGAGAGAACTAACTGTTAGGTCTGACTGGGGCTCAGTGGACTAGAGAGAACTACTATAGGTCTGACTGGGGCTCAGTGGGGCTAGAGAGAACTACTGTAGGTCTGACTGGGCTCAGTGGACTAGAGAGAACTACTATAATCTGACTGGGCTCAGTGGGACTAGAGAGAACTACTATAAGGTCTGACTGGGCTGCCAGTGGGACTAGAGAGAACTACTATAGTCTGACTGGGGCTCAGTGGACTAGAGAGAACTACTATAGGTCGACTGGGGCTCAGTGGGACTAGAGAGAACTACTATAGGCTGACTGGGGCTCAGTGGGACTAGAGAGAATACTGTAGTCTGACTAGGGCTCATGGGACTAGAGAGAACTACTATAGATCTGACTGGGGCTCAGTGGGACTAGAGAGAACTACTATAGGTCTGACTGGGGCTCAGTGGGACTAGAGAGAACTACTGTAGGTCTGACTGGGCTCAGTGATAGAGAATATATAGATTGACTGGGCTCAGGGGACTAGAGAGAACTACTATAGGTCTGACTGGGGCTCAGTGGGACTAGAGAGAACTACTGTAGGTCTGACTGGGCTCAGTGGGACTAGAGAGAACTTACTATAGATCGACTGGGGCTCAGTGGACTAGAGAGAACATCTATAGGTCTGACTGGGCTCAGTGGGACTAGAGAGAACTACTGTAGGGCTGACTGGGGCTCAGTGGGACTAGAGAGAACTACTTAGATCTGACTGGGGCCAGTGGACTAGAGAGAACTACTATAGGTCTGACTGGGCTCAGTGGGACTAGAGAGACTACTGTAGTCTGACTGGGCTCAGTGACTAGAGAGAACTACTGTAGTTCTGACTGGCTCAGTGGGACTAGAGAGAATACTATAGATGACTGGGGCTCAGTGGACTAGAGAGAATACTATAGGTCTGACTGGGGCTCATGGACGAGAGAGAACTACTGTAGGTCTGAACTGGGGCTCAGTGGGACTAGAGAGAACTACTATAGGTCTGACTGGGGCTCAGTGGGCTAGAGAGAACTACTGTAGGCTGACTGGGGCTCAGTGGACTAGAAAAACTACTATAGGTCTGACTGGGCTCAGTGGGACTAGAGAGAACTACTATAGGTCTGACTGGGGCTCAGTGGGACTAGAGAGAACTACTATAGATCTGACTGGGGCTCAGTGGGACTAGAGAGAACTACTATAGGTCTGACTGGGCTCAGGGGGCTAGAGAGAACTACTGTAAGGTCTGACTGGGGCTCAGTGGGGCTAGAAGAGAACTACTGTAGTCTGACTGGGGCTCAGTGGGACTAGAGAGAGCTACTATAGGTCTGACTGGGCTCAGTGGGGCTAGAAGAGAACTACTGTAGTCTGACTGGGCTCAGTGGACTAGAGAGAACTACTATAGATATGACCGGGCTCAGTGGGACTAGAGAGAACTACTATAGGTTGACTGGGGCTCAGTGGGACTAGAGAGAAACTACGTAGATCCTGACGGGCTACAGGTTGGAACTAGAGAGAACTAACTATAGGTTCTGACTGGGCTCAGTGGAGACTAGAGAGCACTACTATTAGTTGACTGGGGCTCAAGTGGACTAGAGAGAACTACTGGTAGGTCGGATGGGGGTCAGTGGGACTAGAATGAGAATATATATAGAGTTTGACTGGGTGCTAGTGGGGACATAGAGAGAACTACTATAGTAGGTCTGACTGGGGCTCAGTGGGGCTAGAGAGAACTACTATAGATCTGACTGGGGCTCAGTGGGACTAGAGAGATAATTACTTTTAACTGCTCTCTTCACCTGACTCTGGCACAGAGAATGGCAATTAAACATTTAGATTGTAATCAAATCAAATTTTATTTGTCACATGCGCCAAATACAACAAGTGTAGATTTTTACTGTGAAATGCTTACTTACAAGCCCTTAACCAACAGTGCAGTTCAAGAAGAAGAAAATATCTACCTAGTAGACTCTAACAAAAAGTTAGAATACAAAATAACACAATAAGAACAACAATAACGAGGCTATATACAGCGGGGACCGGTACCGAGTCAGTGTGCAGGGGTACGGGCTAGTTGAGGTAATCCGTACTTGTAGGTGGGGGCGAAGTGAGTATGCATAGGTAACAAACAAACAGCGAGTCGCAGCAGTGTACAAGAGGGGGGTCAATGTAAATTGTCCGGTGGCAATTTTTATGAATTGTTCAGCAGTCTAATGGCTTGGGGGTAGAAGCTGTTGAGGAGCTTTTTGGTCCTAGAATTGGCGCTCCGGTACCGCTTGCCATGCGGTAGCAGAGAAAACAGTCTATAACTTGGTTAAAAAGTAATTAAACAGTTAGAACTTGTAATGCATCAGAGCAAGGGTTGTAACGTATGAGTTTAATCTCACATTTTAAAAGTTACGGATTCTGTCTGTCTGAGTTAGAGGGTTATCATTCTGTGTAACAGGAGGTATTGGAACGATAGGGACAAGCATGTGTATGTGTTTGCCTCTCTTATAGGATTGTTGTCATATACTTCTCTGCATGGTAATTGTAGAGTTTGTGTGTGCGTGTGTGATATACCGTTGAAGTCGGAGGTTTACATACATATTAGCCAAATGCATTTAAACTCAGTTTTCACAATTCCTGACATTTAATCCAAGTAAAAAAATCCCCATTTTAGGTCAGTTAGGATCACCACTTTATTTTAAGAATGTGAAATGTCAGACTAATAGTAGAGAGAATGATTTATTTCAGCTTTTATTTCTTTCATCACATTCCCAGTGGGTCAGAAGTTAACATACCCTCAATTAGTATTTGGTAGCAATGCCTTTAAATGGTTTAACTTGGGTCAAATGTGTCAGGTAGCCTTCCACAAGCTTCCCACAATAAGTTGGGTGAATTATGGCCCATTCCTCCTGACAGAGCT
>NC_036839.1:31788696-31832172 GCF_002910315.2 Salvelinus sp. IW2-2015
TCCAAGCTGTTTAAAGGCACAGTCAACTTAGTGTACGTAAACTTCTGACCCACTGGAATTGTGAGACAGTGAATTATAAGTGAAATAATCTGTCTTTAAACAATTGTTGGAAAAATGACTTGTGTCATGCACAAAGTAGATGACTTGCCAAAACTATTGTTTGTTAACAGGAAATGTGTGGAGTGGTTGAAAAATGAGTTTTAATGACTCCAAAATAAGTGATGTAAACTTCAGACTTCAACTGTATAATATATAGTAATAATGGACTGAATTCAACCAGACAGACTCTTCCCAGTCATAAACAGACTGCTGTAACTTTAAAGTTTCACGTTTTAATGTCACATGCACATGTACAGTGAAATGCCTTTCTTGCAAGCTCTAACCCCAATAATGCAATAACCAATAACAATGTAATACAAAAAATAATAAGGTAAAACAAAAACACACAAGAAAACACGATAAAGTAAGTAAGAATACTATATACAGGGTCAGTCAGTTCCAGTACCATATTTACACTGTGCAGGGATACTGAAGTGATACTGTATGTATAGGGGTAAGGTGACAAGGCCTGAGGATATATGATAAATAGGATAAACAGAGTAGCAACAGCATATATGATGATCGTACGTGAGTGGAGTGTTTGTGTGTGTGTTGGGGTGTCAGAGTACATGAGTGTGTAAAGCCTTGTGAGCGTGCATAGCGAGATTGCAAAAACAAGGGTCAACTCAGATGTAGTAATTTTGCTAGCTATTTAGTTAGCTATTTAGCAGTCTTATGGCATGGGGATAGAAGCTGGCATTGCAACAGGTAGCCTAGCGGTTAAGAGCGTTGGGCCAGCAACCAAAAGTTTGCTGGTTTGAATCCCAGAGCCGACTAGGTGAAAAATCTGTCGATGTGCCCTTGATAAAGGCACTTAACCCTAATTGGTCGTGTAAGTCGCTCTGGACAAGAGTGTCTCCTACATGGTAAACATTTTCAGGAACCTGTTGGTGTCAGACTTGATCAAATCAAATCAAAGTTTATTTGTCACGTGCGCTGAATACAACAGGTGTAGGTAGACCTTACAGTGAAATGCTTACTTACAGGCTCTAACCAATTGTGCAAAAAAGGTGTTAGGTGAACAATAGGTAAGTAAAGAAATAAAACAACAGTAAAGAGACAGACTATATACAGTAGCGAGGCTATAAAAGTAGCGAGGCTACATACAGACACCGGTTAGTCAGGCTGATTGAGGTAGTACGTACATGTAGATATGGTTAAAGTGACTATGCATATATGATGAACAGAGAGTAGCAGTAGCGTAAAAGTGGGGTTGGAGGGTGGTGGGTGGCGGGACACAATGCAGATAGCCCGGTTAGCCAATGTGCGGGAGCACTGGTTGGTCGGCCCAATTGAGGTAGTATGTACATGAATGTATAGTTAAAGTGACTATGCATGTATGATAATACAGAGAGTAGCAGTAGCATAAAAAGAGGGGTTGAGGGGGTTGGGGGGGGAACACAATGCAAATAGTCCGGGTAGCCATTTGATTACCTGTTCAGGAGTCTTATGGCTTGGGGGTAAAAACTGTTGAGAAGCCTTTTTGTCCTAGACTTGGCACTCCGGTACCGCTTGCCATGCGGTAGTAGAGAGAACCGCCTGGTGTAGAGCTCCTGGATGGTAGGCAGCTTAGCCCCAGTGATGTACTGGGCCATACGCACTAGCCTCTGTAGTGCCTTGCGGTCAGAGGCCGAGCAATTGCCGTACCAGGCAGTGATGCAACCAGTCAGGATGCTCTCGATGTTGCAGCTGTAGAACCTTTTGAGGATCTCAGGACCCCATACCAAATCTTTTTAGTTTCCTGGGGGGGAATAGGCTTTGTCGTGCCCACGACTGTCTTGGTGTGTTTGGACCATTCTAGTTTGTTGTTGATGTGGACACCGAGGAGCCCTTTGTAGTCTGTAATAGTTTGCAAGCCCTGCCATATAAGACGAGCGTTGTCCTGATATCCAGAAGCTCTTTCTTGCCGTAAGATATGTTTGCAGAAACATTATGTAAAAAATAAGTTACAAATAATGAGAAAAACACATAATAGCACAATTGGCTGGGCGCCCGTAAAACTGCTGCCATTTCTTCCGGCGCCATTTTCTCAACTGGACTACAGGAGATGCACCAATACTGTTTGATGTGCCAAAGCAGAGAGAACAGTCTATGGTCTGGCTGGTTGGAGTCTTTAACCATTTTTACTGCCTTTCCTTTCACACCGCCTGATACAGAGGTCCTGGATGGCAAGGAACTCCGCCCCAGTGATGTACTGGGCTGTCCCAGTACTGGGCTGTCCCTCTGTAGCGCCATGTGATCGAGGGTGGTGGTATTGCCATACCAGACTGTGATACAGCCAGTCAAGATGCTTTCAATTGTACAGCTGTAAAACTTTTTGAAGATTTGAGGGCCCATGCCAAACATTTTCAACCTCCTGAGAGGGAAGGGGTGCTGTCGGGCCTTCTTCACAACTGTGCGCGTGGGTGTGGACCATTTTAAGTTCTTACTGATTTGGACACAGAGGAACTTGAAGCTCTCGACCCGCTCCACTGCATCCCCGTCGATGTGGATGAGGGCGTGCTAGTTTCCCCGTCTCCTGTAGTCCACGATCATCTCCTTGGTCTTACTGAGGTTAACCTTTTACGGCTAGGGGTTTCGCTAGCGGAACGTTTCGACAACATCCAATGAAATTGCAGCGCGCAAAATTCAAAATAAATTATTAGAAATATTTAACTTTCATAAAATCACAAGTGCAATACACCAAAATACAGCTTAACTTCTTGTTAATCCAGCCACCGTGTCAGATTTCAAAAAGGCTTTACGGTGAAAGTAAACCATGCTATTATCTGAGGACAGCACCCCATCAAACAAACACATGACAATCATATTTCAACCCGCCAGGCGCGACACAAAACTCAGAAATAACGATATAATTCATGCCTTACTTCTTCTGTTGGCACTCCAATATGTCCCATAAACATCACAAATGGTCTTTTTGTTCGATTAATTCCGTCGTTATATCCGCAAAATGTCCATTTATTTGGCGAATTTGATTCAGAAAAACACCGGTTCCAACTCGCCCAACATGACTACACATGATCTAATAAGTTAACTGTAATCTTGGTCCAAACATTTCAACAACTTTCCTAATACAACTTTAGGTATTTTAAAACGTAAATAATCGATCAAATTTAAGACGGAATAAACCGTGTTCAATAGCGGATAAAATGAAAGTGGAGCGAGCTTTCAGGTCGCGCACCCCAAACACAACAGAACACTAGACTCGACACTCATCCTGAACAGCCATACTTCTTCATTACTCAAAAGAAAAACATCAACCAATTTCTAAAGACTAATGAGAACCTGAGCCCTAGGACCATACGTCACGGCAAACCGGGCATGATGATTCCTTGCTGTCCCCAGTCCACCTGGCCTTGCTGCTGTTCCAGTTTCAACTGTTCTGCCTGCGGTTATGGAACCCCTACCTGTCCCAGACCTGCTGCTTTCAACTCTTAATGATCGGCTATGAAAAGCCAACTGACTTTTATTCCTGATTATTATTTGACCATGCTTGTCATTTATGAACATTTTGAAACATCTTGCTCTCTCTAATCTCTCCTTCTCTCTTTCTTTCTCTCTCTCGGAGGACCTGAGCCCTAGGACCATACGTCAGGACTACCGGGCATGATGACTCCTTGCTGTCCCCAGTCCGCCTGGCCTTGCTGCTATTCAGTTTCAACTGTTCTGCCTGCGGTATGGAACCCCTACCTGTTCCAACTGCTGTTTTCAACTCTTAATGATCGGCTATGAAAAGCCAACTGACATTTATTCCTGATTATTATTTGACCATGCTTGTCATTTATGAACATTTTGAAAATCTTGGCTCTCTCTAATTCTCTCCTTCTCTCTTTCTTTCTCTCTCTCGGAGGACCTGAGCCCTAGGACCTACGTCAGGACTACCGGGCATGATGACTCCTTGCTGCCCCAGTCCACCTGGCCTTGCTGCTATTCAAGTTCAACTGTTCTGCCTGCGGTTATGGAACCGCCACCTGTCCCAGACTGCTGTTTTCACTCTTAATGATCGGCTATGAAAAGCCAACTGAAAATTATTCATGATTATTATTGACCATGCTTTGCACTTATGAACATTTTGAACATCTTGGCATAGTTCTGTTATATCTCCACCCGGCACAGCCAGAAGAGGACTGGCCACCCTCATAGCCTGGTTCCTCTCTAGGTTTATTCCTAGTGTTTGGCCTTTCTAGGGAGTTTTCCTAGCCACCGTGCTTCTACACCTGCATTGCTTGCTGTTTGGGGTTTCTGGCTGGGTTTCTGTACAGCACTTCGAGATATTAGCTGATGTACGAAGGGCTATATAAAATAAACTTGATTGATTGATTGAATGACATCTAGTGGAAGCCCTAGGAACTGCAACCAGATGCCTCAGAAATCTAGATTCCCATAGAAAACAATTGAAAACACAGTCACCTCAACAACAAAATAAATCCTGGATGGTTTGTCCTCGGGGTTTCGCCTGCCAAATAAGTTCTGTTATACTCACAGACATAATTTGAACAGTTTTAGAAACTTTAGAGTGTTTACTATCCAAATCCACCAATTATATGCATATCCTAGCTTCTGGGCCTGAGTAGCAGGCAGTTTACTTTGGACACGCTTTTCATCTGGACGTGAAAATACCGCCCCCTATCCCAAACAGGCTTTAAGGAAGAGATTGTTCCGGCCCCACACTGCCAGGTCACTGACCTCTTCCCTGTAGAATGTCTCATCGTCGTCGGTGATCAGGCCTACCATCGTTGTGTCATCAGTACAGGAGGGGACCAAGCATATACCCCTGTGGGGCCCCCGTGTTGAGGGTCAGTGTGGCGGAGGTGATGTTACCTACCCTCACCATCTGTTAGTTAAATGAACCATTACAGGCCACAGGCTGCCTGGGATATAATACACATGCTGGCTGGCTGGCTGAGGAGAGGGTGAGAGCGCTAGCATTGAATAGACAGATTTACTATCCTACAGCCCGGTGTCTTCTCAAAGCTCATCCCCTTTCAGTACATTTGTAAACGTCCATTGCTATCAGGGTATAAACTGATGGTTATACTGTAAAGGTTAAAAGCCCTTAGATTTTATAACTTTCTTGTGACCCACAAGATACATAACACCGATGTTCGTTGTTACAAGCCCTTCTCTCTAGACTATTTAGTATTTTATGTAGCATGAAGGACTCTTAAAAGTTATTAGCAAAAACCTGGCAGTGTCTCTGGAATTCATGATCACTGCATTAAAGTGGATCCACATCTGACAGCATTTCCTTTATCTCTTTAGTCTTCATTTGTTAACGTTTGTTTGTACGCGCACACACACACACACACACACACACACACACACACACACACACACACACACACACACACACACACACACACACACACACACACACACACACACACACACACACACGCACGCACGCACGCACGCACACACACACGTCTTACTATACTTGTGAGGACCTTTTGGGGACCAACAATTGATTCCCATTCACAATCCTATTTTCCCTAACCCTAAACACTCAACTTAACCTTAACCCCTAACCCCAATTCTAACCCTAACCCCGAATCCTAAAATAGCCTTTTTACAAGTGAGGACCGGCAAAATGTCCTCACTTCTCTGAATTTTTGTTGGTTTATTGGTTTCTGGTTCTTGAGTATAGTCAAACGTGTACACACACATACGCACACTCCTCAATCCACATAGCCACTACTTTTAGGTCTCTTTGATCCTCCAAAGATGTTGTTAGCTGAGAGACTGACAGACTGAGAGACTGTAGCCTGGTCACAGGAGAGTTGGCTCAGCACTTCATAGTTTGGCAGAGCACTGAAAGGAGTTGATGGAAAGTTGAGCATCAAACTTCAGAATGGCTGGGAGGTGTATGTGTGTGCATGTCTGTGTGGGTGTGCATATTTGTCCGTCTCTCTGTCTGTGTGTGTGTGTGTGTGTGTGTGTGTGTGTGTGTGTGTGTGTGTGTGATGCACGTTGTCTGCCCTGCTGTAATAGATTGATTTCTATCAAAACAACACCACCTCTGTGGAGTAATCTCTGCTTTAAATGACAGCTACTGGGCTCTGAACTGACTCTCTATCACTATATCCCTCTCAGTTATTAACCTCACCCCAGGCAGGTTTAAGAGGCATGTTTCTCCCTCAGCCCAGCCCTACAGACCTCCAGGCAGCCCTCTAACCTTCCTTTATACTTATTGTATCTACTCATCCCTCTGTTTTTCTGTTTTGGCCTGGAGGCTGATCATTCATCTTCCTCACCATGCTGTTGCATTAACACGCAACTTGTCTGCTTCTAATCAGTCTGAATATCAACACTCACTTGGATGAACTAACATTGACCCTGCTAATTATGGAACACACTTTTTAACACTTTATCTGCTTGTTAGGTGTGCATGCAAAGCAATGCAAAGCAATTCACACCTCTAGATTTCTTACATACTCATATTATTATTATTTGATTTCTTCTGCTCACTCTAGCGCTTAAACGACATAAGCTATTAACACCTAACCAACTTATATTGTTTGAGAATATATTTTGTATATTATTACTAATTTTTGTACTACAACAATATTTAAATAAGCTCCCAATGCATTTCAATGGCAATAAAAGTGCCATAGACTTACACAGGGAAAATGTGATAATTTGGGCGTGTATCTCCTCCTACACCAGTTAAGTTATCAAGGTTGAGATTTAAGCCAAACCAAGGTTGAGATGTTCAGATTGACCCAACTTAGACTGCTTGAATTTATCATTTTTATAACATTTATACTTCTTGAACTATAACCATTTATTTTTTTTCGAACACTTTTTATTGGCATTTTCTTTCACAGTTACAATAAACAATGTTTGAAATATAGTATATTGCGCATGT
Organism: Salvelinus sp. IW2-2015; assembly: GCF_002910315.2. Taxonomy (NCBI): domain Eukaryota; kingdom Metazoa; phylum Chordata; class Actinopteri; order Salmoniformes; family Salmonidae; genus Salvelinus; species Salvelinus sp. IW2-2015. The sequence continues at coordinate 31,795,664 of NC_036839.1, forward strand.
GTTTTTATACATTTGAATATGCTTTTTAAATCAGGTAGGAATGTATTAGCCCATAGGAAAATATAAAGTACTTAAGTAATACTTTCATAACAAAACATACATTAGGAACAACAAGGTACACACAAAAAAATTCAATACTAAAAAATAAATACAAAATAAAACATGGATAGTCTTCAAAACGAATAGAAAAATTATAATAGTAAGACAGATAAAATCCAAATAAAATCCAAATCAAAAATCAAATCAACGCCAAACTAATGTTGAGATGTTCAGACTGACCCAACTTACACTGAACAAATATATAAAGGCAACATGTAAAATGTTGGTCCCATGGTTCATGAGCTGAAAAAAAAGTTCCCAGAAATGTTACATATGCAAAAAAAGTTTATTTTGCAGAAATGTTTTTCACAAATTTGTTTACATCCCGGTTAGTGAGCATTTCTCCTTTTCAAAGATAATCCATCCACTTGACAAGAAACTGATTAAACAGCATGATCATTACACAGGTGTACTTTTTGTTGTGCTGGGGACAATAAAAGGCCACTCTAAAATGTGCAGTTTTGTCACACAACACAATGCCACAGAGTTTAGAGGGAACGAGCAATTGGCATCCTGGCTGCAGGAATGTCCACCAGAGCTGTTTCTAGAGAATTTAACGTTAATTCCTCTACCATAAACTGCCTCCAACGTCGTTTTAGAGAATTTGGCAATACATTCAACTGGCCTCACAATCGCAGACCACGTGTATGGCGTCATGTGGGCGAGCGGTTTGCTGATGTCAACGTTTTGAACAGAGTGCCCAATGGAGCCAGTGGGGTTATGGTATGGGCAGGAATAAGCTATGGACAACGAATACAACTGCATTTTATCGATGGCAATTTGAATGCAATGTGATGAAATCCTGAGGCCCATTCTCGTACCATTCATCCGTCGCCATCACCTCATGTTTCAGCATGATAATGCACAGCCCCATGTCGCAAGGATCTGGACACAATTCCTGGAAGCTGAAAATGCCCCAGTTCTTCCATGGCCTGCATACTCACCAGACATGTCACTCATGAGCACGTTTGGGATGCTCTGGGTCGATGTGTACAACAGCGTGTTCCAGTTCCCGCCAATATCCAGCAACTTCGCACAGCCATTGAAGAGGAGTGGGAAAACATTCCATAGGCCACAATCAACAGCCTGATCAACTCTATGCGAAGAAGATGAGTCGTGCTGCATGAGGCAAATGGTGGTCACACCAGATACTGACTGGTTTTCTGATCCACGCCCCAACTTTTTTATAAAGGTATCTGTGACCAACAGATGCACATCTGTATTCCCAGTCATGTGAAATCCATAGATTTGAGTCAAATGAATTTATTTCACAGTAAATTCTTTGAAATTGTTGCATGTTGCGTTTATATATTTGTTCAATATAGATAGCTTATATTCAGACTTTTGATCATATTTATAATTTTTTAATTATAACCATTTGAAATGTGCATAAATTAACATGGATTTGAATTAGAACCACAATAATACAGTGGTAGCTATTTAAAATGGTCCTACTCCTTGGCCAATTAAGCTATAAGCCCAACTTTAAAAGATTCAGGCTATCCTAAATTAAAATTCTTTAAGAACTTAATCAACTATAACTATATAAATTTGCATAAATTATAATTCAATAATTCACCAACAGTAACTGTTCAACTGTTCAAGCTGGAGACACCAAACTAACTTCAACATGTTCAGGCTATTCTAACTTCAAATTCTTACAAACTTTTTTATTTTTTAAATAATTTGTATAATTATACAAATGTGCATAAATTAGCATAAAATAACCAACCAACAGTAACCCTTGAACAATTCAAGCCAGACACCAAACCAACTTTCTTATATTCAGTCTTAACATAACTTAAAATTCTTAAACACTTTTATCAACTATAATTATATAAATGTGCATAAATTAGCATAAAATAATCAACCAACAGTAACTCTTGAACCGTCCAAGCTAGAGACACCAAACCAACTTCAGGCTATCGTAACTTCAAATTCGTAAAACTTTTCCCACTATAATGATACAAATTTACATACATTTCCATAAATAACTCACCAACAATAACTTTTGAACTGTTCAACCTAGAAACACCAAACCAACTTTCACAGGTTCAGGCTATCCTATCCTAATAGTCAATTCACACGCTAGCACGCTAGCCTGCACACCACATTGTCTTCAGGAAATGTACTTTTCTAGTTCCATTTCATTTCTCCAAGTGTAACATTAAAATGCAAGGTTATATTGTTCCCACTGTTTGCCATTACTGCTAGCAGTTTTCTCAGTAGTAACTATGTAACTGTAATACCAATGTGTTCTTTATGCATCAAGGAGACACATTCAGAGGAATATCAGATCAAAATACAAGGTGTTTTTTCAGGAGCTGTTTCTACATTGTGATACAAATCTGTCTGGTCGGTCTCCACCATGTTTCCCCGCCCTTCCTCTCTTTAAACAAACTCTTTCTGATAACACACTGTTGATTTACAAGAAATATCTGTGTGTGTGTGTTTATTGAGAGCAAATTTGATCCTGTCGTCCAAGGAACCAAGAGAGGCGGTCTCAAGATGGCACAGATTAGCTATACTGGGTCTGACACACTATTTTGTTGGCTGAGACTGAACACCGACTCTGAGTCAATGGAGCCTCACTGTACCAGGTGTGTTTATACCTGCTCTCCTGAGTGTGCCGAACTTAATTAACAACAACAGAACAACCAGGGGAGAAGAAACATCATCAACGAGAACACTGAACATTACTCTGTTTATTATCTGCTCCGCTCCCTCTCTCTGCTCCCTCCCTCCCTAATTTCCCCTCCATGTAGGTAGCTAGCTAATGTATGTTTCTGTCTCAGGGAGAGAGAGATTTCAGTTCCATTCCAGGCCTGACAGACAGCAGCAGACGTCTCTGTGGGGGGGATGAAAGGTCTTTGTACCCTAGGGATCCTAAGGTCACCTTTGACAATGTGAAGAAAGGACAAATGCCAAGAAAATATAAAAAATACCAACTTTGCTTTGTGTGTAGGTGTGTGCATGCTTTTGTGAGTATGTATGTATGTGTGTGTGTATCTGTGAGTGAGAGTGTGTGTGTCTTAGACAGCAGGGTCCAGTCGATGATCTCCCAGAGGAGGATGTTTGGTATGCTGGCGGCACTGCTCTCTTCACAAGGCTCCGGCAGGGAAAGGCTGTTTCTGTGTTCATAAATGGACATTTAAGCATAAATACTGAGGTACTCCATGTGTGTAATATCCCCCTTTTTAAAATCCTACTGTATAAGATCTTGCCATTAATCAGATTGTGTAGGGAGATATCCATTACATCAAAACAAATAGAAGGAATACATACTGGACCTCCATCCCCACAACCCCCACACACAGAAACCCCAGCTGCCAGATCGATAGGAGCCAGTGGCCAGCTGTGAGTGAATAGAATTTAAAGAGCATCTCATCACAACCTATGAGGATCCAGAGGGGCGGGACTCAGGTCAATCAAATCAATCAAATGTATTTATAAAGCCCTTTTTACATCAGCAGATGTCACAAAGTGCTTATACAGAACCCAGCCTAAAACCCCAAAGAGAAAGCAATGCAGGTCCCATCAATCATCCCTCCCGTCTCTCAGAAAGAAGCCCGATTGGCTGAAGGCCACTTATCTTACTCCGTCCCCTTATACAGCCTCTGTGTTTGTCTGTATGCTCTGATTTAGGTCACTTTTGACTGGAAGTTTAGCATATCTGAAATGTGGATTGTGCACAATCTGTCTTCTTCTGTTTGGTCACCATACAGTATAATAATGCACCATACATACATAACAACTTAATTTATATAGCACTTTTCAATACAAGTAACAAAATACGAGGAGAATAAAAGAATATAGCAAATTAAAATCATACATTGAAATCAAAAGCATCTTTATAAAAGTGGAGTGGCTGCAGCATAATCAGAGGTGGACAGCAAATAGTGCTGAAAGTAATTCATTTCAACAATTGTATCCATTTGTAACGTTTGTCGTCGGAAGGAGACCAAGGTGCAGCGTGGTAGGTGTACATTCTTTTATTTTAATGTTCCACCAAGAAAAAAACAATAAACAATACAACGAATGAAAAGTACAAACTACATGCACTCAAACAAAGACAAGATCCCACACTGAAGGAGGGAAAAAGGGCTGCCTAAGTATGATCCCCAATCAGAGACAGCTGCCTCTGATTGGGAACCACACTCGGCCAAACACAAAGAAATAGAGAACATAGAATGCCCACCCCAAATCACACCCTGACCTAACCAAATAGAGAAATAAAACGGCTCTCTAAGGTCAGGGCGTGACACCATTTTAATTCGACTTTGTGGAAGCCTATTTCTTCCTATGAAAAAAACAAGAGGTAGGTCTACCTGTTTCAACACAATCTCACACTCAATTCGTGCAAATATGTACAAAAAGTATTTCAGCAGATTTCGTGCATTTTTGTGTGTTTTTGTGAGGCTTAATTCATGTGAAAAAAATAAAAATAAAAACTTAGTTCGTAGGGAAAGATACACAAAAAATTTCGACTTCATTCATCAGACTTTTTTTGGGGGGGGGGGCAAACTTAATAACAATCTTTTGACACCTATTGGAGCAATGCATTTTGGGCAATTGTGTTCTACACTGACTTTTTGTGTACCAAATTAATTTATATACAAAAACTAACGTTTTAACAACCCAATATTGTTAATCAACCAGGTTGTCACCGAAATACTTAAAATATAATAGCCTTATGTTTTGCTATTTTTTTTATTCATGCCAATGCTGTTTTCTATGCCAAACTCAGCAAAAAAAGAAACATCCTCTTACTGTCAACTGCGTTTATTTTCAGAAAACTTAATATGTGTAAATATTTGTATGAACATAACAAGATTCAACAACTGAGACATAAACTAAACAAGTTTCACAGACATGTGACTAACAGAAATGGAATAATGTCTCCCTTAACAAAGGGGGTCAAAATCAAAAGTAACAGTCAGTATCTGGTGTGGCCACCAGCTGTTTTAAGTACTGTAGTGCATCTACTCCTCATGGACTGCACCAGATTGGCCAGTTCTTGCTGTGAGATGTTACCCCACTCTTCCACCAAGGCAAGTTCCCGGACATTTCTGGGGGGAAGGTCCCTAACCCTCACCCTCCGATCCAACAGGTCCCAGACGTGCTCAATGGGATTGAGATCCGGGCTCTTTGCTGGCCATGGCAGAACACTGACATTCCGGTCTTGCAGGAAATCCCACACAGAACGAGCAGTATGGCTGGTGGCATTGTCATGCTGGAGGGTCATGTCAGGATGAGCCGGCAAGAAGGGTACCACATGAGGGGAGAGGATGTCTTCCCTGAAACGAACAGCGTTGAGATTGCCTGCAACGACAACAAGCTTAGTCCGATGATGCTGTCCCAGACCATGACGGACCCTCCACCTACAAATCGATCCCGCTCCAGAGTACAGGCCTCGGTGTAACGCTCATTCCTTCAATGATAAACTCGAATCCGACCATCACCCCTGGTGAGACAAAACCCCGACTCGTCAGAGAAGAGCACTTTTTGCCAGTCCTGTCTGGTCCAGCGACGGTGGGTTTGTGCCCATAGGCGACGTTGTTGCCGGTGATGTCTGGTGAGGACCTGCCTTACAACAGGCCTACAAGCCCTCAGTCCAGCCTCTCTCAGCCTATTGCAGACAGTCTGAGCACTGATTGTGCATTCCTGGTGTAACTTGGGCAGTTGTTGTTGCCATTCTGTACCTGTCCCACAGGTGTGATGTTCGGATGTACCGATCCTGTGCAGGTGTTGTTACACGTGGTCGGTCTGTCACTGCGAGGACGATCAGCTGTCCGTCCTGTCTCCCTGTAGCGCTGTCTTAGGCGTCTCACAGTACGGACATTGCAATTTATTGCCCTGGCACCATCTGCAGTCCTCATGCCTCCTTGCAGCATGCCTAAGGCACGTTCACGCAAATGAGCAGGGATCCTGGGCATCTTTCTTTTTGTGTTTTTCAGAGTCAGTAGAAAGGCCTCTTTAGTGTCCTAAGTTTTCATAACTGTGACCTTAATTGCCTACCGTCTGTAAGCTGTTAGTGTCTTAACGACCGTTCCACGGGTGCATGTTCATTAATTGCTTATGATTCATTGAACAAGCATGGGAAACAGTGTTTAAACCCTTTACAGTGAAGATCTGTGAAGTTATTTGAATTTTTACGAATTATCTTTGAAAGACAGGGTCCTGAAAAAGGGACGTTTCTTTTTTGCTGAGTTTAGTTTTCGCTTAATACTTTGGGATACTGGTCCTATGTCGGATTTTATGAGGGTTGCCAGATTGGAGTAAAAAGCTGTATTTGTCAGATTTTTGTTGTTGTATCGAATAAGGTATTTTATTGAGGAATGGGGATACATTTTCATGATGGGAAATTAATGAATCAATAAATGTGGGGAAACAGAAGACCTGAAAAAAAAATCGGTTTGGTTTAAAAACAAGTCTGGACTATGATCAATTAAGCCATGTCAATGCAGTTAAACAGGTTAATGTAACATAATGAATTATGTTGGCTTACACTTATGGCACTTCCTCGGCCGTTTCATGATGATTATTACTGTCATGTCAATCATTTTATATACTTAGGCATATGCCAGCATTGTTGGCCTACTGCCTCTGCCCAGAGGCCTACTAGGCTTTCATGGCAACAGCCGTTAGAGCTCACTTTGCCACATATGAGCCCTGGTTGCAGCTTTCACTTTCTTCCGCTACACTCGTGCCAGCTTTGGGATCACGTCTAGTTATCTGATCTAGTGGCGGGAAGCATTCTGCTTTTCAACAATGTGTTGGGTGTAACTACATTGATATATCTAGTGAGCAATGGATAAGCAACAATGGGTGTGATGGATAGACTTAGTCACTATATGTGTGATCAAGCCTTACATCAAATTTGACAGAAACTGAATGGAAAGTGCTATGCCTTATTCAGAAGAAAATTCTCTGTGACTAGACATTTACATAAGTTAACTTACCAGTGTGGACCCAAAACAAACACATTTTACACATTTACAAACTACCTGTTTAAAGTGTTATTACATCCATGGTGTTCTTTTTTATTTATTTTTATTTAACCTTTATTTAACTAGACAAGTCAATTAAGAACAAATTCTTATTTACAATGACGGCCTACCAAAAGGCAAAAGGCCTCCAGCGGGGATGGGGGCCTGGGATTAAAAATAAAAATATAAGACAAAATACATCAGACAAGAGAGACACCACCACACCACATAAAGAGATACCTAAGACAACAACACCTCATGGCAGCAACACATGACAACACAGCGTGGTAGCAACACATGACAACAACACGGTAGCAACACAACATGGCAGAAGCACAACATGGTAGCAGCCCAAAACATGGTACAAACATTATTGGGCACAGACAGCAGCACAAAGGGCAAGAAGGTAGAGACAACAATACATCACAGGAAGCAGCCACAACTGTCAGTAAGAGCGTCCATGATTAAGCCTTTGAATGAAGAGATGGAGATAAAACGGTCCAGTTTGTGTGTCTTTGGCAGCTTGTTCCAGTCGCTAGCTGTGACCCAGAAATGAGTGTGTTTTGGGGACCTTTAACAGAATGTGACTGGAAAAACGGGTGTTGTATGTGGAGGATGAGGGCTGCAGTAGGTATCTCAGATAGATTAGCTTCAGTTACTCCTCCCTATATAATACCCTGACAGTGATCCACATCATATGGATAGAATATAGTAAGTGTGTTATACAGCAAAACACAACTAATCTTTTTTTAGGATGCAAACCAGAAATATGAATCACTGTTGATCAGTGGTGTAAAGTACTTAAGTAAAAATACTTTAAAGTACTACTTAAGTAGTTTGTTTGGGTATCTGTACTTTACTTTACTATTTCTATTTTGACAACTTTTACTTTTACTTCACTACATTCCTAAAGAAAATATTGTACTTTTTACTCCATACATTTTCCCTGACAACCAAAAGTACTCGTTACATTTTGAATGCTTAGCAGGACAGGAAAATGGTCCAATTCAAGCACTTATGAACACGTGGTCATCCCTATCGCCTCTGGCTTGGCAGACTCAATAAACGCATTATTTTGTAAATAATGTCTGAGTGTTGGAGTGTGCCCCTGGCTATCCATACATCTTAAAAACAAGAAAATGGTGCCATCTGCTTTGCTTAATATAAGGAATTTATTTTATTATTTATAATTGTACTTTTACTTTTGATACTTAAGTATATTTTAGCAATTCCATTTACTTTTGATACTTAAGTAAATTTAAACCCAAATACTTTTAGACTAACTCAAGAAATATTTTACTGTCTGACTTTCACTGTTACTTGAGTAACTTTCTATTAAGATATCTATACTTTTACTCAAGTATGACAATTGGGTAGTTTTTCCACCACTGCTGTTGATCCATCCTGTTCTGATCTAATGAGATGGATGTAAGATTTCCTACCGCCTAGAATCAAGGCCTTTCCCACTCATGAAGGACGAAGCTACAGTAGGCTCCTCTTGGTTCTCATTGGCGAAGACTGAACTCAAGTTAGGGGTTATATGTCAGACTCTCCTATACCACTTTGCCTAAAATGTTATACACCAGAGGTTGTAAATAAACCCTTTTAAGGTGATATAACTTGTATCATTATTATAGGGCTCTGAAACGCATAGCTAAATGGCTTGAGTCTGAGTATTTCGCCCTGGAAATTGCTGCTGAAATTGAACATATCTTAGGGTTAGGACATTTTATTAATTTCAGACTCGCATATACCACTATTCCCAACATCTTATACCCCATAGGTTGTAAGTAAACCCTTTTAAAGCTGATATAACTTAGCCTTGTATAAAATGCAATATGAAAGAAATGGTGTAATGTATAGTGCCTTCGGAAAGTATTCACACCCCTTGACTTTTTCCACATTTTGTTACGTTACAACCTTATTCTAAAAGGGATTAAATAGTATTTTTCCCTCATCAATGTACACACAATACCCCATAATGACAAAGAAAAAACGGTTATTTTTACATTTTTGCAAATGTTTTAAAAATAAAAAACTGAAATATGACATTTACATTAGTATTTAGACCCTTTACTCAGTACTTTGTTGAAGCAGCTTTGGCAGCGATTACAGCCTTGAGTCTGCTTGGGTTTGACGCTACAAGCTTGGCACACATGTATTTGGGGACTTTCTTCCATTCTTCTCTGCAGATCCTCTCAAGCTCTGTCAGGTTGGATAGGGAGTGTCGCTGCACAGTTATTTTCAGGTCACTCCAGAGATATTCGATCAGGGTTTGGGTTCAGGTCCAGGCTCTGACTGGGCCACTCAAGGACATTCAGAGACTTGTCCCAAAGCCACACCTGTGTTGTCTTGGCTGTGTGCTTAGGGTCATTGTCCTGTTGGAAGGTGAACCTTCACCCCAGTCTGAGGTCCTGAGCGCTCTGGAGCAGGTTCTTCCATCAATATCTCTCTGTACTTTGCTCCGTTCATCTTTCCCTTGATCCTGACTAGTCTCCCAGCCCTGCCATTGAATAAAACCCCCACAGCATGATGCTGCCACCACCATGCTTCACCGTAGTGATGGTGCCAGCTGGGTTGCAAAGGGTCGGAAATATTTCCAGAAATCTTCCATGGGAAGTTAAGCCCGGGAATTTGGGGAATTTTGCTCATATTCATCAAAAAAAATTGCTTATAACAGTGAACCTTTTTTGTGGGATACAACAGAAGGCAATTATAGGTCTTGTGGCATATTTTGGTTAAACTATCCTCAATTCAATGGAATTGTTAGAGAAGAAATCCGTACTGCCCTGCCCACTTCACTGTTGCTCCAAGCAGAGGAAACTGCAGTTCTGAAATACATCAGAAAGTATGAAGACTTCTGCCTGAGGCAGAAGGTTGAAAAGTGACAGTGAAGATGAGGCCTCAGAGTCTGATGTTCAAGAGGTGGACATTGAGGAAGTCCAGGAAGAAGAAGCTTGAGAAGCCTGAGAGGAAGACAACCAAAGCTTTAGTTTCAGACTATAATTTTACAGATGTATGGTAAAACGTTTTTGGGAGATGCGATGGATCATTGGGGATCATTCAATATTCCCTCTCTTTAGTTGTTCAGTGAAATCATCCCATGTGAAGAGTCAACTCATTTAATTAAAGTTCAATTCGTAACTAAATCGTTTTTTTTTTTTTTTTTTTCTGTTGGAAGGATTTCATCATTTGCAATCATGTCTAAGGTAAAAGGTTTATGTTTCTGTCTCCATATGATATGGTAAATACGTTTATCCAATGCAAAAAACATCTACATTGAAATGGTATTAATATTAATTTGCATATATTTCCGTTAATTCCCATATATTCCCATTAAGTCACATATATTCCTGTTAATTCCCAAGGAAAGTTTCCACCTCTGAATATTCCCCAAAATATGCAACCCTAGTGCCAGGTTTCCTCCAGATGTGACGCTTGGCATTCAGGCCAAAGAGTTCAATCTTGGTTTCATCAGACCAGAGAATCTTGTTTCTCATGGTCTGAGAGTCCTCTACGTGCCTTTTGGAAAACTCCAAGAGGGCTGTCATGTGCCTTCCGTCTGGTCGCTCTACCATAAAGGCCTGTTTGGTGGAGTGCTGTAGAGATGGTTGTCCTTCTGAAAGGTTCTCCCATCTCCAAAGAGGAACTCTAGAGCTCTGTCAGAGTGACCATCGTGTTCTTGGTCACCTCCCTGACCAAGGCCCTTCTCCCCCGACTGCTTAGTTTGACTTTCAATGCTGCAGAAATGTTTTGGAACCCTTCCCCAGATCTGTGAATCGACACAATCCTGTCCCAGAGATCCAAGGACAATTCCTTCAGCCTCATGGCTTGATTTTTGCTCTGATATGCACTGTCAACTGTGGGACCTTATATAGACAGGTGTGTGCCTTTCCAAATCATGTCCAATCAATTGAATTTACCCCAGGTGGACTCCGATCAAGTTGTAGAAACAACTCAAGGATGATCATTGGAAACAGGATGCACCTGAGTTCAATTTCGAGTCTCATAGCAAAGGGTCTGAATACTTACGTAAATAAAACATATATATATACATTTTAATACATTTGCAAAAATTTCTAAAAACCTGTTTTTACTTTGACATTATAGGGTATTGTGTGTAGAGTGCTGAGGATTTGTATTTATTTAATCCATTTTAGAATAAGGTTGTAATGTAACAAAATGAGGAAAAAGTCAAGAGGTTCTGAATACTTTCCGAAGACACCGTACATGTAAAAAAGGCCATGCCGCTCCTCCCTGTCTACCTAACTTCCCCTCACAGTTCCTTCAGTTTCCTTTAAGTCCCATTACTTTGGCTGCTCAGTCTACCTTCTTTATCACTCATCCGCTTTGAAATGCACATCTGGACACTGCACCCTCCCACTCAGGTCAGAGTGTTATCGTCATCCGAAGGGAGAAGACGCATGTTTCTGAGGACTTTTTACATTTACATTACATTTAAGTCATTTAGCAGACGCTCTTATCCAGAGCGACTTACAAATTGGTGCAAATTGGTGCATTCACCTTATGATATCCAGTGGATATCATATTGTCCATAGTAACACGAATGTCTGAATTTTGTGCGTGCATCGAACCACAAACCACAACAATAAGATGTGTGTGTGTGTGTGTCTGTGTGTGTGTGTGTGGTGGTGACTATCAAGAGTACAGTGATGGGCAAGAACATGTTCAAACCGGACCAATCAGTTATAAGTATATAGCGGTGGTGAGGGCTTTCACAGCCGACCGCTCTGATGGTGAGGCATACCATCCAACCGTTTTTATATGGTCCTTCTAGACTGATTTAGTGACAAACGTTTTTTTACATGGTCCGTTATTTCTCCGGATTTAGCGACCAATAGTTTTTACAGTACACGAAAAAGTGGAGCCTTTAAATGCATTATGAAGAAAATTGTGTAATGTAGGCTCCACGAAATATGAAATGTGTTATGAAGAAAATCGTATAGGCCTAATGTTGCCTACACAAATAAAGCGCCTTTCTGACTACAAGTGCAAAGTAATAAGCGAAAACAAGCATAGAAAACAGTATTGGCATTAATAAAAAACAAAACAACGTATTTTTCACGCCCTGACCTTAGAGATCCTTTTAATTCTCTATTTGGTTAGTTCAGGGTGTGACTAGGGTAGGCAATCTATGTTTTCTATTTCTTTGTTGGCCTGGTATGGTTCCCAATCAGAGGCAGCTGTCAATCGTTATCTCTGATTGGGGATCATATTTAGGCAGCCTTTTCCCACCTATTGTTTGTGGGATCTTGTTTTTGTGTAGCTGCCTGTGAGCAGCCCAGAACGTCACGTTTCGTTTTCTTCTGTATTGTTTTTGGTGAGTTTCATATTTATTAAACATGTGGAACTCTAAGTACGCTGCGCCTTGGTCCATTCATTCAGACGAGCGTGACAGTATTGTTAATCAACCAGGTTGTCACTGACATAATTAGAATATAATAGTATTCTTCATAATGCATTCATAATGCATTTAAAGGCTCCACTTTTTCATGTACTGTAAAAACTATAATAGTATTATATTCTAATTATTTCAGTGACAACCTGGTTGATTAACAATATTGGGCTGTTAACACGTTTGTTTTTTTATACAAATAAATGTGGGACACAAAAAATGGCAGCGAAGAACACCATTGCACCTCAAGCATTGCTCTAATAACCTTCAAAAGATTATTCTGAAGTTTGCAAAAATGTGTTTCTTTTCACACTAATTAAGCCACACAAAAACGCACCTAATCTGACATACTTTTTCTAAATATTTGCATGAATTGAGTGTGAGATTGTGTTGGTTTGACAGATACAGTTATGCTGTCCATAGATTTGTCAGTATAGCCTAATCCTCCAATACTGTCACCATGCACTCCTTAAATACCCCCGTGTCTGGGAAGGGCTTGGTGTTTTTGGTTAAAACCAGGGCTCATATTGAGTGAGGGTATACCATACCCTTTGTTAAAGAAAAGGGAAAAAAGGATACCTATTGTTAGCTTTATATTTTGAAATAAATAAAAAGTATCTAGATAATATAAATCGTTCAATTACAATGCTTAACTCCTTGATGGCTTATGCTAGAAACAAGTTATAAAATACCCACAAAAGACGTGACTCTGTTGCGTATGGGGATATATTGATTCCCTACTATGATATTCTGAAGCTGAGCTGCAGCTTTAAATATTGGAGGAGACTTTGCTATCCCTATTAATTCAGCTTTTCACTTTCTGAAAAGAGAAGATGTTTAAACCCAGGCAGCTTTTAGGGAAGCATTTCTGTTGTTGGGTTAAGCAATGGACTAGTAGCCAGCAGTTGAAGCTTAAATTGTTCTGCGTCGCTCGAGCCTCTGTCTGGGTGGAAAGGTAGCTTTTGAAAGTGCCATGCTTAGATTAATAAGGATGCCTAATATTTCATTATTTGCAAACAACTGTTTCGTTGCAAACAAGACACTCTGCTTTAACATTGTGGAAATGTGGTAAGAATGCCTATTTCCATGTCAATTCTTCCCTGAAACTTCTATTGTCATTATCTACCTTTCTTTTGAGACTTATTCAGAGGACATTTTCTCTTGATTGCAATCTGTTTTCCCCCAATTAATGCACAAAGAAATATAAAACAAATTTAATAGAGACATTGGTGATTTTATCAGTGTAATCAGATCGAAAATATTTGGATATGTTATTGACATTGAACTGATTATATAGCCTACTAACCGGATGTGTAAAAAATTGTGTTTAATTTGCCTATCAATTGGGCCACTATTATGTTCTGTTCTGCCGACTATTAGCTGAGAAAAAAAATGCAGAGGCCAAACCTATTGCTAACCCTTGCTGTACACTAACTAGCCTATTATAGTTAAGTGGGGATATGAGGCAGGTGGCCATTTTTTGTCTCGCCTAGGGCGGCAGAATGTCCAGAGCACATAATTTTTTGGGGTGCACATATGTGGGAGGTCGCATACCGGGAAGAAATTAAATCTACTTTCACCCCTGGGGCCAAATAAAACAACCTCTGACTTCTTATCATTGAGCTGGAGAAAATTGTCGGACATCCAACATTTGCTGTCAGCAAGACATTTGTGAAGGGTAGCTGCACTAGCTTGGTCACTGGGTCTGATTGGTAAATAAAGCTGTGTGTTATCTGCATAGCAGTGAAACTCAGTGTTATGATTGCGGAAGACGTCACCAAGGGGAAGAATGTAAAGGGAAAAAAGGATGGGGCCCAGAATTTACCCTAAGGAACACCATAGTGAATAGGTGCTGGGGATGATACTGAACTACCACATAGATATTACCTGAACCAGTGATGGGCAATGCCAGAGATTCTCACCCACCTCTCCAGCTGGTTTCAATAAAGCCGTTTCTGTGCTGCGAAGTGAGCGGAAGTCTGACTGGAATTTTTCAAATAAGTTGTTCAAACTCAAATAAGCTTATACACTTATACTCAATATGATCCGAAAATGGATTGTAGGATAGAGAGGAGATAGAGATGCTACTCTCTTCCCACGCTACGGTCAAATCTCATCTGCTCCAAATTAGCTACAATGTAACTGTGTGAGGGAGAATGTTAGAGCAGCAAAGCCCAAATACCACCCCCTAAAGTTCACACTGAGACGAGAGAGAGAAAGAGAGCGATAGGAAGAGCAAGAGACAGCTACTTTAGAAATGGTCTACGCTTTGACATTTTATCAAATTGTTCATAAGTGAAAATATCCATGCAGAAAATTAATCATCAACCAAAGAACCCCCCACTCGTCAGAGTTCGTTGACATTGACAGACTCAGGTCCAAATAGTATTTGTTTTCTTTCAAATACGTTATCTGATTTAGCTTCCCCCAGACTAATGGAAGCAATGGAATAGTCTCAAAAGTAAAACTAAAATAGAGTCACAAAAAAGGAACTAAGGTCAGGACGTGACAGTACCCCCCCCAAAGGTACGGACTCCGGCCGCAAAACCTAAACCCATAGGGGAGGGTCTGGGTGGGCATCTGTCCGCGGTGTCGGCTCTGGCGCGGGACGTGGACCCCACTCCACCATAGTCTTGGCCTACTTACGTGGCGCCTTTGGAGCGGCGACCCTCGCCGCCAACCTCGGACTGGGGACCCTTTCAGCGGGCCCCAAATAGACGGGAGACTCCGGCAGCGCTGGACAGGTGGGAGACCCCGGCAGCGCCGGAGTGAAGGGCGGCTCCGGCATCGCTGGAGTGACGGGCAGCTCCTGGCTGACGGGCAGCTCAGGCAGCTCCTGACTGACGGGCGGCTCAGGCAGCTCCTGACTGACGGGCGGCTCTGGCAGCTCCTGACTGATGGGCGGCTCTGGCAGCTCCTGACTGACGGGCGGCTCTGGCAGCTCAGGACAGACGGGCGGCTCTGGCAACTCAGGACAGACGGGCGAACCTGGAGGGAGGAGACGGAGAGACAGCCTGGTGCGTGGGGCTGCCACAGGACCCACCAGGGGGAGACCTACAGGAGGCCTGGTGCTTAGAGGAGGCACCGGATGGACCGGGCTGTGGGGGAGCACTGGAGCTCTGGTGCGCAGCCTTGGCACCACTCCTCCAGGCTGGATATCCACTTTAGCCCGGACCCTCCAGAATGCAGGCACAGGTTGAACCGGGCTGTGGGTTAGCACTGGACATCTGGTGCATACCACTCGCACCTCTCCCTTAGGCTCAATGCCCACATTCGCCCGGCACGAGCGGAGCGCAGGCATAGGACGCACTGCACCCTCCCAGCGCCCCGGAGACACAGCACGCAGAGCCGGCGCAGGATACCCTGGGCCGAAACGGCGTACCTGAGACCAGATACGCTAAGCCGGCACAACACGCCCTGGCTGGATGCCCACACCCGCATGGCACTTGCGGAGGGCTGGCCTATAGCTCACCGGGCTATGAGCGCGTACTGGCGACACTGTGCGCTTGACCGCATAACACAGTGTCTGACCAGTACTGCGCTGCTTACGATAAGCACGAGGAGTGGGCTCAGGTCTCCAACCTGACTCTGCCACACTCCCCGTGTGCCCCCCCCAAAATCTTTGGGGGCTGCCTCTCGTGCCTGTCACGCTGCCGTGCTACCTCCTCATATCGCAGCCGCTCAGCTCTCGCTGCCTCCAGTTCTTCCTTGGGGCGACGATATTCCCCAGCCTGAGCCCAGGGTCCCTTACCATCCAAAATCTCCTCCCAAGTCCAGAAGTCCAGAACCCTCTGCTCCTGGTTACCACGCTGCTTGTTCCTTTTTTGGTGGGTGATTCTGTAACGGATCTCCTCTTCGTCGGATGAGGAGTAGCAAGGATCGGACCAATGTGCAGCGTGGTAAGTGTTCGTCATTTTATTAAACTGAACTGAACACTACAATACAAAGTAAACAAAAAAAGAACAACCGAAACAGTTCCGTCTGGAAACTAATAATAAGACAGAAAACAATCACCCACAACACACAATGAAAAACAGGCTACCTAAATATGGCTCCCAATCAGAGACAACGATAGACAGCTGCCTCTGATTGGGAACCATACCAGGCCAAACACATAGAAATACAACAACATAGAAAAAGAACATAGACTGCCCACCCCAACTCACGCCCTGACCAAACTAAAATAGAGACACAAAAAAGGAACTAAGGTCAGGACGTGAGAACAACTTAGTTTACATCTCTGTTAGTGAGCATTTCTCCTTTGCCAAGATAATCCATCCACCTGACAAGTGTGGTATATCAAGAAGCTGAATAAACAGCATGATCATTACACAGGTGCACCTTGTGCTGGGGACAATAAAAGGCCACTCTAAAATGTGCAGTTTTGTCACACAACACAATGCAACAAATGTCTCAAGTTTTGAGGGAGCGTGCAATTGGCATGCTGAATGTAGAAATGTCCAACAGAGCTGTTGCCAGAGAATTTGATGTTCATTTCCCTACCATAAGGCACCTCCAACATTGTTTTAGAGAATTTGTCAGTACGTCCAACCGGCCTCAACAGCAGACCACGTGTAACCATGCCAGTCCAGGACCTCCACATCCAGCTTCTTTACCTGCGGGATCATCTGAGACCAGCCACCCGGACAGCTGATGAAACTGAGGAGTATTTATGTGTGTAGTAAAGCCCTTTTGTTGGGAAGAAAATATTCTGATTGGCTGGGCCTGGCTTCCCAGTGGGTGGGCCTATGTCCTCACAGGCCCATCCATGGCTGCTCCCCTGCCCATTCATTTGAAATCCATAGATTAGGGCCTAATTTATTAATTTAAATTGACAGATTTCCTTATATGAACTGTAACTCAGTAAAATCTTTGAAATTGTTGCATGTTAAGTTTATATTTTTGTTCAGTGTAGTTTATTCTGCCGGTTCTTTGGAATTTTCTAAATAGATCAACAATTCCACATTGAACACTACATGGTGATAAACTACGGACACGATATCTGTTTGGTGAGTAGGCATATGCTTAATTATTCTGATGAAAATACGCTCTGTCTTTATCACACTAATGTTATTGCATATTTTCAGTGGAATCTGTATATGTTTAGGGGGGCTATAGCCTAGGCTAACCAATTATAAATTGCACTTGCAGTTCGAAAAGTAAAATCTTTGAAATTGTTGCATGTTGTGTTCATATTTTTCTTATATAAGTACAATCATTACACTCAAATAATGAGTATAACTTCAAATCCTCAACAGATAGTGTAACGTTCTAAACTTCTTATTTTCAATAACGGCCTAGGAAAAGTGGGTTAAATTCCTTATTCAGGGGCAGAACGACAGAGTTGTACCTTGTCAGCTCGGGGATTTGATCTTGCAACCTTTCGGTTACTAGTCCGACGCTCTAACCACTAGGCTACGCTGCCTACCCAAAATGTAGATAGCTAGAGAGTGAGAGAGACATGTGAACATTACAGATCTAGCTAGCTATGTCTGGATATAAATGCCTATAAGTTGCGGCGCAATCAGCTGCTCAAACAGGCATGGGCTGGGGAAAGGTTTGTATTTCTTGCCAAAAGAGGAAAATAGAAGAAAGTTTTGGATGGAGGCAGTAAGGCGAGAGACGTTTACACCATCAAAAGGCTTAGCCTTACGCAGTAACCACTTCCTCAAAACTGACTTTATGTACAACAGCGACCAGCTGGGGAAATTACAGTTCACTCCAGGACAAAATCGCCTTAAACGTGATGCGGTCCCCATTGTTTTTGCTTTTAAAAACACAACAGAGATGACCAGATAATCCGGGGCCGTCATGAAAAGAGAGAGATTTGAGGTAAATTAGTTAACGTTTACTAACTGTTACAAAGCTAGCTAGCAGTGTTGTAGTACTCTAGACCGGTCTCAAGACCACATATTGAGTGTCTKGGTATTGTCTTGGTGTCGAATATCTTTTTACTCGGTCTTGACTCAGTCTCGGACAATGAAGACTCGTAATTTCTTCCAGAGACCAGTAAAATGACTGGGCTTCCTACTTTAATTGTAACATACTGTCCTTTACTTTTGTTGAAAAATATCCTCAAACTTTGTCGCATTTCCTTGATTCGCTAGTAGGGACGAGTTGGGAAATTGAAAGTTGCATGCTCACTATTATTAATGGGAAACTGGGGGATGACCTGTTTTGGTTAGTGATCATTTGTAGTGTCTCTCTATTTGCCCTCAGCGTGGACTCTTTTCACCTTCTGAATGTGTAAAGGATCCATATGTTGTTCTGAAATATGAACTCAGAAATACAGGACATTTTGAACTCTTATTATGGTGGTGAATTGACAGAATTCCTGTCTTGGTCTTGACTCTGACTCGATTTGCACCGGTCTAGGTCTTGAATCGGTCTTGCTTTAGGTAGTCTCAAACACAACACTGCTAGCTAGTCTGCCAATTAATGAGACATACATTTGATTACGTCTAGTATCATTAGCTACACCAATTACTGCCTAATAGCTATATTAGAGACATCTTGTTGCTACGATGAAATGGGTAAACTAGACAATTTCCACTGTCTGACAGTTGAGTTGTCTAGCTAGCTAGCATTGTGAGCCAATGGCAGTCTCTGCTAGACTAGCTATCATGTCTCATGGCAAAACTCTGTGGTGCAGACATTAGGTGGTGTGAGAACAAAACAGTCCAGGACATTTAGAATACACATTTGCAAGCTTGCAGTCTATGTTATCATCCCAAACTTTTCAGACATACCGTTGTGTGCATCTGATTGACAGCTGCCGGTCATACCTTTTTTTGCAGATCAAAACAAACGCAGGATCATGACGAATCGTCAATACATTGGCTAGATCAAAGATACAATAGCTCATTCATATGGTGGCAAAACACTCAAGGGAATAAGGATTGTATTCAGAAGCATGCTATATATGATGCAGATAGAAATGTCATGCTGAGCTGGGATGGTACCTATAGTCAGACAAAAGTGTGTAGGCTAATCAGTTTTCTTCTGTAGTGTGCATACACTCTTTAAAAAAGGGTTCCAAAAGGGATCTGCAGTTGTCCCCATAGCATAACCATTTTTGGATCAAGGTAGAACCCTTTTTGGTTCCAGGTAAAACCCTTATGGGTTCCATGTACAACCCTTTACACAGAGGTTTCTACATGGAACCCAAAAAGGTTTTACCTGGAACCAAAAAGGGTTCTTCAAAAGGTTATCCTATGGGGACAGCCAAATAACCCTTATAGGTTCTAGATATAACATTTTCTTCAAAGAGTGTACAAATCCTACTTACACATTTCTATGAATTACTATTCCAGATTTTGCTAAATGCATTTGAGCAAGACGATGCTGTGGATGATGCTGTAGAATTTGCTTTGGATGATGATGATGTTGTCGAGCAGAAATAGAGAACCCAAGGGACCAGTAGTAATCAAATCTTGCCAGTCCCCTGGGAGAAGACTTATTTATTCTTCTGACAGAAGAGTTGGCTGAGAGTTGTGAAGATACAGCAGACGAAAATGCAGGTGATGCAGGTGATGAAAAAGATACCACCTGGGAGATGACATCAGATGAAAAGGATTCAGAGGAAGAAAATCCAGATACTATCGGAGTTGATGAAGAGCCGAGAGCAGACCACAGACCAGGAAAACAAAGATCATTCCTGGTCTTTGAGAGCAGCCTGTGTCTCCTTCTTCTGACATGCATGGTTTGCTGTGCCCAGCCATGTCGCTTCATCATCCGCCGGTGCATCAGCACCTTCATAGTTTTAGACTATGAACTAACTGTGTCCCAAAGGTCACAGCAGTACCTGGGAAAGCCAGCCAACCCATGACATCATGCCATTAGGAAACCTCATAATCGCAAGTGCCATCTTGGTCAGTGGAGGAAGTGCAACGCAGGTCCTGAAAATGTTTACGATCATTGGAATTCCTACCATCACCACTCAGACCTACAACCTGCTGCAATCCTCCTATATTGTTCCGGCAGTAAGGAGAGTGTGGAGCAGGAAGCAAGCTCATCTTCTCAGTAACATCAAGGGAACAATCTGTCTGGGTGGCGACAGACGTTGTGACTCCCCAGATACGTAGGAAATACAGAAGGGCTTGTAGAAAATGTATTTTCATTTTCATTCAGCAACCTCACACACTACAAGGAGCTGTCTCAGACATTATGCAGTCTATTTTCTGGAAAATAGAATGTTGATCGAATGCATACTTAAAGATTTCCCCCCCTTCTGCCATAGGTCATAATGCTAAATATGGCAGTTATTCCATGGAGATGGAAAGCCTGAAGATGTTCGAGGTGAAGTTGGTGCAGGTAACTACATTTTAGAATTGAAAAGCATCCTCTTTTCAGCTACTGATAATGAATCTGTCTATATTGTGCATTGCCTATTTCCAACTATCTTCTGTTTCAGAGCAAAGAAGTTTCAACCCCTTAAGCTCTAGAACTTAAGGGGTTGAAGCGTTGCTTTGATACCCTGAAAGCTGCTGATTTGCAGGTGGGGGGTCTCGTCACTGATCACCGGTGAAGAAGTACTTCTGTGAAGGGCAGCCCACAGTTAAACACAGGATTGACTCTTGTTATATTGCATACTGTTCACATGTGGTTGTTTTTTCAACTCTATGTAGGCATAGACAGTTATGCACTATGTATGTTCCCTCAGTGGCTCCTTGGGTCATGATGTGTGGTATGTATTTACAATATATGCATGTCAAACATGGTCAGTAATAAAGATTTGAATATAGAATTCTTCTATTGTTTTAAAATAGGAATTAAGAAAAGGCTTAAGGCCAAGGCAAAGAGGAGACTGCAGTGATCTGCAGGCCTGAGTGCCTAGTGTGGTGAATCACCTATACTACTGTGCCGCCACCAGCAGAAGTGATGGAGATCTACTGAAGGCCACGTGGAAATCCATCACAAGGCACATCAATGGTCTCCACTCTGAACACTTCCAGCTATTCCCCTAATGTGAGCATCCTCCATTGGAAGACAGGGAATGGTTGATAAAAGGCAAGTAACAGACTGAAACCTCACCATAATAGAGCCCACCGTTGTAGCCCTTTTCATATTATTCATTTCCAGACACTTGTCATCACACTAAAATATAAATATTTGCATGTAGATATCAACAATAACAATTTTACAGGGTCAAAAGCACACAAAAAGCTGGACATCATTGTCACGTCACCGTTCCTGACATCAGCTCTTGAGTCATACCACCGAGTAGTGATGATCTTTGTGCCCACAAGCCAACACTTTTTCTATGAAGCAACATAACAGTAGTATTGACTGAAAATGTCAAATTCAGATGACTTCAAATTAATTTGGGGGGCGGAGCTCATTAGAATACTACCTAGCAGGCTTTGCAATTGTACATTTTTTTACATGTACATTTTGGTCATTTAGCAAATGCTTTTATTCAGAGCAACTTCAGTTAGTGCATTCAACGAAGGTAGATAAACAACCACATGTAAAAAGTAACAATTAAAATGTTTCTGTAATCGTTACTGAGAATGCTGCTGTAGTTAAAGTGGTCTGTTGGTTGGTTAACATTACTGAGTACAATTCCAGTTTTGAAACTGGTGAAAAATATCACACGTGACCAAGAGACAGATGTGAGTGTAATCCGAGGTCTGCAGTGGCCATACAGAATTTACTGCGATACAGCCTCCACAGAAGTCAGAGCAAATTTTTGGGGGACGCTTCGCGGAGCAAGCTGTTGTGCCGGAAGTTGTCAAGAAAGTGAGTTTGTGTTTATACAGGACCTCCCGCCCCCACCTACCATCAACCAATCATGTTATGTCAATACGGAGATACACGGAACCCTCCGCATTGTTAACATCAACATTTGAGAGACACACGGCGATGTGGTACGGAGCTTTATTTGGCCTCTGCATGCCTCTGGAGGCTCCGCAATTGCATCTCACCCTCCATACGAAGCCTCCGACCACATCAAGCATACATTGGCTTTTAGTCAGTTCTGAAATGTGTAATTTTCAAAATAGGTGTAACAGACTTTGGTAAATTGAAACAACTTCTAGTCTGGTTTTTCTGACTAACAAATACTTGTCCTCTCCACTCAGGAGTTTGTCAAATGAACTTGAATAGCTTTGTTAGCACAACTAAAAACAATCGTTGAAGTCGGAAGTTTACATAAACCTTAGCCAAATACATTTAAACTCAGTTTTTCACAATTCCTGACATTTAATCCCAGTAAAGATTCCCTGTCTTAGGTCAGTTAGGATCACCACTTTATTTTAAGAATGTGAAATGTCAGAATAATAGTAATAATAGCTTTTATGTATTTCATCACATTCCCAGTGGGTCAGAAGTTTACAAATACTCAATTAGTATTTGGTAGCATTGCCTTTAAATTGTTTAACTTGGGTCAAACGTTTCGGGTAGCCTTCCTCAAGCTTCCCAAAATAAGTTGGATGAATTTTGGCCCATTCCTCCTGACAGAGCTGGTGTTACTGAGTAAGGCTCCTTGCTGCACTCGCGTAACAGGTAGTCAGCCTGCCACGCAGTCTCCTCGTGGAATGCAATGTAATCGGCCATAATCGGTGTCCAGAAATGCCGATTACCGATTGTTATGAAAACTTGAAATCGGCCCTCATAAATCGGCCATTCCGATTAATCGGTCGACCTCTATTTTATGTATAGGTATTCAATATTCACTATAAACATATCCTGTATATACACCGGTATCCGAAAGAAAGATACCCCTGATTGACAGCACAATGCATGCTGGTATGACTCTTCGGTTTCCTCACCCTAACCTGCGCCAAACAGAGTACACAAACCACCTGTACACAAGATATCTAAAGGTGCTGAAACAGAATAAACTCATCGGTCCCAGAAAGCACATTATATTGCAACTGTAGCATCAAGCTAGGGGAAATAAATACGTGTTTACCAATTGCTAAACGCTTACTCGTTTAGAGTTTCTTCATCGTCTCGTGGCCCATCAGAGTGCACCAACTCATAAAAACTGGTTTACAACACATAACGGTTCAGGCAGTTGGCCACAAATCCTGGGTGCTCTGTGATACACCCCTGCATACCCTCCAAGTAGTTGTTGCAGACTGTAAGTGCTGCAAAGGTTATGCAGTCTGCAACATCTACATGGGGGGTGATGGCCACATGAGCACCTGTTTGAATGTGATCACTGTTAGATTTTGACATCGGCCAAAACGTAGCATGTGAATGACGTTACAATGTTGGAGGCCAGCTAGATGATAATAGATATGGATAGCTTTACAATCATAGGCAAACATATTTGTGCTATGAAGTAGCCAAAATAAAGAAACATTCAACATATATTTTGCTTCATAGATAGCTGACATTCAGGTGGTTGGGCAGTTAGCTAGCTGACTAGCGAGATAGCTACATACCAAATCATCAGTACTATGTGCCGTTTCTGTGCTATCATGACCTCGTTGAGTTGCTGGGGCTCTCTTCCTAGGTTCGTACATATACGGCTGAACAACCTGGCTTTTTAACAACACTCAGGTTTTCGAAATTCATAGTGCTTCTTTGGTTTGGACCAACACACTACTATCAGACAACGCACATTAGCTACCTAGTGAAATCGAATTTTGGCTTTGTTGCTCTTGCCTATTAATGACGTCAATGGCACGTTCTCACATTTGTTTTATTATTTTTGTGCAAAAATGACAAAAAAATCAACTACACAATTCTCTTCCTATCAGAACGGTAGATGTTGGTGCCCCCCTCTCTCTCTCCTCCTTACAAGATCTTGTCTAAGCAGATAGCAAAGAGAGACCTTTTATATTTTTCCAGGCTGAGTCAAACTCTGCGTGGGAAAAAGAGGGAAAGAGGTTGAAGAGGAGAGGAGGGAGGACCGGCAGAGAGGCAGCAGCAGTCTGGAATGTCAATGTGTGGCGCAGTCAGCTCTGACTGATGTGGGATCAGAGTGACGGCTGTATGCAGCGGTACTGTCCACACACCCACACCCACACACACACACACACACACACACACACACACACACACACACACACACACACACACACCACACACACACACACACTGAGAAGTGGCAGGGCCTGTCGGCTATTACTGTACGATGTCGCCAAGCATATAGATTACATCAGGTCACCCTGTCAGGTGAGTGTCTATATCAATACAACTGATCTTATGTTGATCAGATATGTCATTTCCTGAACCTACAAACCCCCGGGACATCATAATATATACAACACTGGTGTTGAGACATCATCATGGCATGGAGCTGCATCACACAGACAGACAGACAGAACGACAGACTGCTGCTGCTGTTTTCACAGTCTGTTGCACTCAGTTGTCAGAAAGAGGACAGAGGGAGGAGAGAGGGACAGGGGGAGAGAGCGGTAGAGAGAGGAGCAGCCATGTCTAAATGTGTGTATGTTTCTGTCTGCCATCCCTGTGTCTGTCTGTCTGTCTGTCTGTCT
The DNA here is from genome assembly GCF_002910315.2 of Salvelinus sp. IW2-2015. NCBI lineage: Eukaryota > Metazoa > Chordata > Actinopteri > Salmoniformes > Salmonidae > Salvelinus > Salvelinus sp. IW2-2015. The sequence continues at coordinate 31,820,620 of NC_036839.1, forward strand.
GTCTGTCTGTCTGTCTGTCTGTCTGTCTGTCTGTCTGTCGTCTGTCTGTCTGTCTGTCTATGTGTGTCTCCTTCTATCCTGTACCGTCCCACAGGACTGTGTGTCTCTCTCAGTAACAGCCTGGTTCTGACATTCCCAGCAGAACAGAACAGAGCAGAGCCCATCTGACTGCAGTCTGCCCTGGTTAAACTGTCCTTACTGGAAAAATTAGCAGGACACAATAGAATGACCTGTCTACAGACCACTGAGATCAATTAAAGAAGAAGAGAGAGTAGAGAGAGAGGGAGAGAAAGATGGGAAAAATTAAAAGACAACATACATGCTTTAGTAACAAGCTAGAACTCCAGTTTTCCCTTGTCTCCTTCTAGGAGAGCAGAATAATGTTTCAGGTGAAGAGATCATCTCCAGCCCAGTGATCTCCTATATCCTCACAGCACAGAAACACTGCCTTTACATCACAGACAAAGTGAGAGAGGGAGGAGAGTGACAAGGAGTGAGAAAGAGAGCGAGAGCGAGAGTGATTGAGATTGCGATGGAGAGAGATGGAAAGAGAGAGCGATAGAGAGGGATTGAGAGGAGGGAAATGAAGGTTCACAGTGTGTGTGTGTGTAGAGGGAGGTAACAGAGGTAAAACGAGGGTGGTGTCAGAGGGGCTCAGAGGAGACATGTGTTCAGGGGGCATTAGCCCTGGGAGGAGGGAAGGCTCTATCAATCTTCTCCTCCTGCCATCCCATTAACCATGTGGCAGGAACAGAACAGGAGCTATCCATTTCCAGCCCCAACCAGAGCAAAACTCATATTCACATTGAATTCTGGGGCGGAGAGCTGCTTTCTATATGCCCCAAGCATTTCTCTGGTACAGAGTATGCACAGTGGTCGTAGAGGCAGGGAACTAGTTGAGTTGTGCTCCAATTCAATTCATGAGACATTTCTGAGGAGCATTTAAAATCTCTGCTACTGTACATCCATGCAGCTGCATGTAAATATTGATAATGTCAATGTTTTATATCCTGTCTGTGAGACGCAGTGCCCGTCAGCCTCAGTACAGTATGTTAATGGGATATCATTGATTGTTGGGCTGGATGGAGAGATTTATGGGTTGGTGGAGATAGATGGATAACGCCTGGCCGGCCGTTGTCGTGCTGATGATCAGACAAGATGTCAGAAGGTCAGGCTGGTTAGGTGGAGATGGACAATGGAGAGGCGGAGGAGGAGAGATAGAGAGGACAGGAATATCATGAACTCATAGGAGAGGAGAGGTTATTGGTTTATATGGTAAGATGAAGGGCTCAGTGAAAAGATCAGAATAATATCTTTACAACAAGGTAATACACAATTTTTCTCGGTTGTCTTACATGCACTTACTACAGCAGTAAAACATCATTTTGAAATGGCTTTTTATAGCTGTCAGTACAGTGTGGGTGAGTAACAACACTTACTCAAAGACCTCCAGAAGCATAGCCCTTTGGCCTATCTCAGCTAGCAGTGTCTCCTCAGAGCTGAGCTGTGTTAGAGCTGGAGACTAACAGTGGAACAGCACCCTGTTAGCCTTTTCCAGCAGGACACACACACACACACACACACACACACACACACACACACACACACACACACACACACACACACACACACACACACACACACACACACACACACACACACACACACAACACACACCACACACACACACACACACATTCTGCCTGCGACCCTGGATGGCTATGCATTTAGAACAGGATGCCATATCCAGTGTGTGTGTCCGCTAGGCTGAGGGCTCTGTCACCCAGGAGAGAACTTGAACACCCAGTGCTGATTACCTTCCATCTCCTCTCCAGTACTGACGTCAATGATGGGGGAGAGAGGGGTGGCGGAGGGGTGGAGAGAGGGAGGAGGAGGAGGGGAGCTGGAGAAGGGAAATGTAGGAGGAAGAGGAAGAGAAGGGGATATGGAGGAAGGGCATCCTTCACTTGTCCTGACTCTGAGTGGAATGTGACACCCTCTCTCCGTCTGAACCCTCCTCTGCCCCGTCCTGAATAAACTAAATTTTTCCTCTCCTCCATTTGCATCTCTCCATTCCTCCCTCCATTCCTCATAGAATCTACATATTCTCTCACTACCGCCACAGTGACACTGCCAAAACCCTGTCAGAGCCTGTCCCGCTGCCTCACACACACACACACTCTCACCGACACACCACCGACACACACACACACCCACGCACACACACACACACACACACCACACACACACACACACCACACACACACAACCACACACACACACCACACACACACACACACACAACACACCACACACACACACACACCACACACACCACACACAGGGACAAGCTTGCCATCAGTGTGGTGGTACAGTAGGGGAGTGTATTAGGAGCTGGCCCGGTGAGTCCCTGACAAGAAATGAGCCAATTAAGTCTTCCCGTGGCTCAGCTTAGAGCTGCTTATGGCAGAGGTCACATACACAACGCGTGTGCACACACCGTGCACACACACACCACGCACACACACCCACCACGCACACACACACACACTCACAGGCAAAGGTCAGATGAAGCCAGTAACACGCTAAATAATTCCTACTATTTTATCTTCCATCTCCGTAGGGGGCAACAGCAAAACCAGCCATCAATTCAACTCAGATATACTACCTCAGTACGTTTATCTAAGGAATGGAATAATACCCATACCCTCTCATTCTCTCTCCTTCAGCTGGTAATGGCATGGAGAAGAGGGCTCGGAGATAAGCCCACGGTAAAGTAATTGTAATGAATTACCCTGATTAAATATTGTAATGGAAGATTAAGACTCGGGAGTGAGAGGAGTTGTAAAGGCGTAGTGTGTTTGTGTGTGACGATTCTGTTGCCTATCATCCCTCTCACAGACTAACCTTCTCCCCACCACGGGCACGCTGACTGTCTCCACATGCAGATAAATCCTCTAAACGTTCCCAAATGGACACTGCTATGATTTGTTCAGTGCTTTATCCAGATTACTCTGCCTTAGTGTTGTGTTGGAACACAATAACACAATAACCCGGCTGGGTATTATCATGTCGCATCATCACTACACAGCATAATAACACTGTCTGTAACACTGGGAGTCTGTCTGGCTGGCTGATGAAAGGGAAGGCCACTGAAAACATGCAGAAAATTGAAAATTGGGGGAACCGAGTTACCGAGATTTCCCGCCAAACCCAGTCCCTTTCCCGGGATAAATAAATGTGAGAAACCAGTAAATTATAAAAAATAATTCCCATGAACAGCATGACGTTAAATGGAACTGTTAAATGTCTAAAACCGGCTTCTCCGTGGCCATGGCCTACTCTGCTATCTGAATGATCAATCATCAACACAGGGTGAGGACGGACAGACCATCTCAGCATGGAGCGCAGTTCACAATGCATGTATCATCTCATCATGGAAACGTTTTGTCTTGTGAAAATTAGGACTACATTTTCTGCAGCATAGCCTACGCTACAATAATATAAGGACTGAATGCGTGTCTGATTTATACATCTCCATCTGGCTTTCGGGGGTCACCTTATTATTTTATTGTAAAGATGCATTTTTTTAATTGCAGCTGCAGAGTTTTAAAACAGCCTATCACCCAAATATCATTACTATTATCTCTCCATAAATACCGTTCAAATTGCATCCAAAATAGATAGGCCTAATCCTGTTCAACATACATTACCAATCAAACGTTTTTTTAACTTTATTTTTAATATTTTCTACATTGTAGAAAAATAGAATACATAAACTATGAAATAATACATATGGAATCATGTTGTAACAAAAAAAGTGTTAAAACAAATAAAAAAATATTTATATTTGAGATTCTTCAAAGTAGCCACCCTTTGCCTTGATGACAGCTTTCCACACTCTTGGCATTCTCCCAATCAGCTTCACCTGGAATGCTTTACCAACAGTCTTGAAGGAGTTCCCACATATGCGAGCACTTGTTGGCTGCTTTTCCATCACTCTGCGGTCCAACTCAACCCAAACCACCTCAACTGGGTTGAGGTCAGGTCATTGTGGAGGCCAGGTCATCTAATGCAGCACTCCATCACTCTCCTTCTTGGTCAAATAGCCTTTACACAGCCTGGAGGTGTGTTGGGTCATTGTCCTGTTGAAAAACAAATGATAGTCCCACTAAGCCCAAACCAGATGGGATAGCGTATCGCTGCAGAATGCTGTGGTAGCCATGCTGGTTAAGTGTGCCTTGAATTCTAAATAAATCACTGACAGTGTCACCCGCAAAGCACCCCCACACCATCACAGCTCCTCCTACATGCTTAATGGTGGGAACCACACATGCGTTCACCTACTCCGTTAACCTACGCTGCGTATCACAAAGACACGGCGGTTGGAACACACGGTTTGGTCATCAGACCAAAGGACAGATTTCCAAGGGTATAATGTCCATTGCTCGTGTTTCTTGGCTGAAGCAAGTCTCTTCTACTTATTGGTGTCCTTTAGTAGTGGTTTCTTTGCAGCAATTCGACCATGAAGGCCTGATTCACGCAGCCTCCTCTGAACAGTTGATGTTGAGATGCGACTGTTACTTGAACTCTGTGAAGCATTTATTTGGGCGGCAATTTCTGAGGCTGTTAACTCTAATGAACTTATTCTCTGCAGCAGAGCTAACTCTCTGCTCTCATGAGGACCACTGTAGTGGTCCTCATGAGAGCCAGCTTCATCATAGCGCTTGATGGTTTTTGCGACTGCACTTGAAGAAACTATTTTCCGAATCGACTGGCCTTCATGTCTTAAAGTATTGATGGACTGTCGTTTGTCTTTGCTTATTTGAGATGTTCTTGCCATAATATGGACTTGGTCTTTTACCAAATAGGGCTATCTTCTGTATACCACCCCTACCTTGTCACAACACAATTGATTAGCTCAAACCCATTAAGAAGGAACAAAATTATTATTTCCACAAATTAACTTTTAACAAGGCACACCTTTTAATTCAAATGCATTCCAGGTGACTACCTCATGAAGCTGGTTGAGAGAATTCCAAGAGTGTGCAAAGCTGTCATCAAGTCAAAGGGTGGCTACTTTGAAAAATGTCAAATATAAGATATATTTTGAATTGTTTAATGCTTCTTTGGTTACTACATGATTCAAAATGTGTTATTTCATAGTTTTGATGTCTTCACTATTATTCTACAATGTAGAAAATAGAACAAATAAAGAAAAACCCTTGAATGAGTAGGTGTGTCCAAACTTTTGACTGGTACTGTATAACATAGTTGAACATTTATATACAGGTTCACCTTGGGTTGTGGATAATAAAAGGCCACTCTAAATTGTGCAGTTTTGTCACACAACACAATGCCACAGATATCTCAAGTTTTGATGGAGCGTGCAATTGGCATGCTGACTGCAGGAATGTCCACCAGAGCTGTTGCCAGAGAATTGAATGTTCATTTCTCTAACATAAGCCACTCCACGTCATTTAAGAGAATTTGGCAGTACGTCAAACAGGCCTTACAACCGCAGACCACGTGTAAGTACCTCCACGTTCGGCTTCTTCATCTGCGGGATCGTCTGAGACCATTTACCCAAACAGCTGATGAAACTCTGGGTTTGCACAACCGAAGAATTTTTGTCAGCAATCAAACCGTCTCAGGGAAGCTCATCTGCGTGCTCGTCGTCCTCACCAGGGTCTTGACCTGACTGCAATTCGGAGTCGTAACCAACTTCAGTGGGCAAATGCTCACCTTCGATGGCCACTGGAGAAGTGTGCTATTCACGGATGAATCCCGGTTTGTATCGGGCAGATGGTAGACAGCGTGTATGGCATCATGTGGGCGAGCGGTTTGCTGATATTAACAGAGTGCCCCATGGTGGCAGAGTGGTATGGGCAGGCATAAGCTACGAACAACTGACACAATTGCATTTTATGCACAGGGGCATGTTTGGGATGCTCTGGATCGACGTGTATGACAGCGTGTTCCAGTTCACCGCTAATATCCAGCAACTTCGCACAGCCAATGAAGAGGAGTGAGACAAACTTCCACAAGCCACAATCAACAGCCTGATCAACTCTATGTGAAGGAGATGTGTCGCGCTGCATGAAGCAAATGGTGGTCACACCAGGTACTGACTGGTTTTCTGATCCACACCTCTACCTTTTTTTAAAGGCATATGTGACCAACAGATGCATATCTGTATTCCCAGTTATGTTAAATCCATAGGTTAGGGCATAATGAATTTATATAAATTGACTGATTTCCTTATATGAACTGTAACTTCTTTGTAATTGTTGCATGTTGCGTTTATATTTTTGTTTAGTGTTGATGTCCCTAGCTTACCTCATGTAGGTAATAAATTCAATGCAGTAAGTGTTATATTTAGCTAAGAAATGATGGGTTATGCATACGCTTCTAACTTATAGCCTCTGTCCGATGGTCTCTCTCCTTAAAAAAACACCTAGCTCTTGCTGTCCCAGGAAAAGCTAGACTAGAATAGCTTGCTTGACATTTTTTAAAGCATTTCTTATACTAATAGACTATTCGAAGAGGGATGCAAGCTCTTGTTTGCTTAATGTTAAATACAGCAGCCAATAGAACGCGCAGCCAATAGAACTCAAGCATGTCATTACAATGATGAAGATAAGGACAACAAAACGTATTTGATTTAATTGTTGAAAGGAATGAAGCAACAACAGAGAGAGAAAGAGGAGGAAGGTTAATACGCATGTCGCACAACATTAGGGGAAATATTATGAAAGGTAGCCTATATATGCATCTGCCTACTAATTACAACAACAAAAAAAGTATTATATTTCAAAATTAAAATAAAATTTGCTAGCCTATAATTGTAACTTTGTATGCTGCATGTCCTGCACCAGCATCACGTTTTCTTCCAGCTTCATGGTTTGAACAAGTTCCATAATTCCAGTCCATATAATACAGTTTAATACAGTACAGTAATAGGCTACAGTCCACACTCAAAAAGGTTAGGCTACTGCTTATTTAATTTATTTATCCAAGAGAGGGGCTTTTGTGTTTATCTGTCGTGCGTAATGTGCTGTAGCCTATACAGTATAGGCCAGGGTTCCCCAACTGGCGGTCCGCAGCCCGAATTTGGCCCATGGGTAGTTTTCTGGGGGAAATGTTTTTTTTTTTTGGGGGGGGGGGGCCATAATAGACTGTAAAAACACCAGGAAATCCCCTCTAAGTGATTTTAATTTTGGAAATCTGTTCCCAAGTATTCCCTCGTATCATAGGGAGACATGAGATCATACACAAATACATTTACATTTTTGTCATTTAGCAGACGCTCTTATCCACAGCAACTAGAGTTAAGTGCCTTGCTCAAGGGCACATCAACAGATTTTTCACCTTTTTCATAAAAAAACAGCACCCTTTCGGTTACTGGCCCAACGCTCTTAACCACTAGGCTACCTAGTGAGCAAGGTTTGAGAAATGATTATGTTTTAGTCAATATTATATCTGCTTCTTGCAGTCATTTTGCAGTCTACAGATTATTTGTAATTATGTTCCAGCCCTCCGACCATCCACTTAAGAAAAACATCGACCCGCGGCTGAATATAGTTGATGATCCCTGTCATCAACTATATTCTATGTATCGGATAATCGCACAATCATTTGGGCTTTTTTGGGTTTGGGATCATAATATGTATTTAATATATGGCTCATCAGACTCAGGTAACATTAGGTCTGAATTTTCATGCTGATCAAAGCTCTAATCAAATCCAGACATATTTATATGCTTTATAATGCTTTTGAATGACTCTTCTGTTTTGGGGGGAAATACCAGGTTACCTGGGAGAAAAGTGATTTATCCTCAGGATGAAACATTTGTAAAATACAGAGAAAATATTCAACCCTAACAATAACTTCCCCTCAATAACAGGCAGGCCGACGTCTCCATAGGGAACCAGGGAATGATGCCGTTTCTTCACTGTACAGTGTTACCAAGGTGGTTCAGGGAACCATGCTCACGTGATGCCTGAGACTGAAAGACTTATGTTAGACATTTACATTTTAGTCATTTAGTCGCTCTTATCCAGAGCGATTTACAGTTAATGCATTCTTGGTGAGACAACCAAATATCAAAGTAGCTATCAGCAAAGTCAGTGCTAGTAGGAAAAATTCAAGTGCGAGTGTTAGTTCCTGTGGTAATGCCTATAGGCTTTAGCTCAGTGGGCTATCACAGTCTTATGGGGCACAGACCACCAGGCAGTGTTGTGTAAACTCAGTTACATAACCCTGTCTTTGTCCCCTCCAGGCAAGTCTCCCTACCTCCCTGCTACAGTATAGCCCGTCTAACAAGAGTTGTAAATGGGATTAATGCTTCTCTTTATGAGAGTCAACCATCCTTCTTTAAGATCCACCTGGCCGGTTAAAGCTGTATTAGAAAGATGTTTAGCAGAAACAAAGGAAAACATTAAGCTTTTTAAAAAGCTGCTTTATGTAATTTAATAAATAAACAGAAACTGTGTCTCTAGCTCCACTCCAGGGAAATGACTCATGCATCTTTCATCTGTCTGTCTGTCTGTCTGTCTGTCTGTCTGTCTGTCTGTCTGTCTGTCTGTCTGTCTGTCTGTCTGTCTGTCTGTCTGTCTGTCTGTCTGTTCTGCCTCTAGTGGTCTTCTTCTGCTAGGGCTGAAGGGCTTATTGTTATTGTGGAGCAGGCAGAGAGCATATCAGACATACCATACCCTCTTCTCACCTCTCTTTTCCAATGTCTCCTCTTCTCTCTCCTCCTGTCCTATATGTTCACACCTCTCCTCTTCGTTTACCCTCTGCCCTTCTCCTCCCCTCTCTTCCCTGTCCTCCCATCCCCTCTCCTCTCTCCCCTTCTCCCTCCATCCCTCTCCTCTCTCCCCTTCTCCTCCCATCCCCTCTCCTCTCTCCCTTCTCCTCCCCTCCCCTTCTCCTCCCATCCCCTCTCTCTCTTCCCCTTCTCCTCCCCTCTCCTCTTCCTACCATCCCCTCTCCTCCCCTCTCCTCTCTCCCTTCTCCTCCCATCCCCTCTCCTCTCTCCCCTTCTCCTCCCTCTCCTCTCCTACCATACCCTCCCCCCCTCATATTTGCTGGTAATTTCTATTTCCAGACTCTGTAAGCTCATTGAACAAATACATTCATCTTCTACATATCCTTTTCCTGTGGATAATTCAAAACCTTGATTTTCTGTAAATTTGAAGCAGAATTAAGCCGCTAATGATCAAAGCGACAGTAATAACTGTAGTGGATGTCCACTAACAAGGCTGGCTCTCTGCTACAGAATGTAAATATAGTTCTGCAGTCACCCATGTGTGTGTGTGTGTGTGTGTGTGTGTGTGTGTGTGTGTGTGTGCTGTGTGTGTGTGTGTGTGTGTGTGTGTGTGTGTGTTGTGTGTGTGTGTGTGTGTGTATAGGCGTGTGTGTGTACGCGTGAATGTGTGTGTATGTGTGTCTGTGAAGCCTGGATGACGCCTGTTCATTAGCCAGTGTATTCCAGTGATGGGGGACTGCTGAGATACATTTAATTATTAATTGAGAGAACCTGTCTCACACTGAGCCTAGGACAATTTTTTAATAAATATTCCCAGGTAGCCTTGATAATCACGCCAAACACGCCCGTAGCAGTGAATTAACCACAGTTTTGGTCTGATTTCCTACGTGCTACACATGCTTATGTTGTCAAGCTGGGTGCTATATAAGCAACACTACAGTGTGCTTCCACTGACAGCTAAATCAGGTTTCTATGCTGCCTGCACCCCAACGAGACTAAAGCCCCTTCACACTCAGGTCTGGAATAGAAAAGGCTACAAAACAATCCCCACCCGGCAGTAGCAGGGAATCAGCTGAGCCCATACTAGGGATGGGCCTGAGTAATGGTGTACTCGAACGGATGTCAAAGCTCCATCTTTAACCAGTGATATATATTTTTTCAAATACTGTAAAAGTATTTGGTGGAATGTGCTTTGTGTCTGCCCAAAGACAACGTTCATTTGCTTTGACTCTAGTGTTCCATTTGTGCGGGGCACAACAAAACATAAACCAAGCCAAGCATCACATAGTTCTTCTCCCTGAATTCCCTTTCGCCCACCGCGTCTCATTCACTCAATTGCGTGTTACACACGCATGCTGAGTGCACACCCAGGCTCCCGTTAGGCATACATAAATAAATGCCTATAAAAACGTATCTAACTGATGGGATACACGAGCTACCTTCCTTGCCAAATGACGACAGTTTTATCACAAATTCAAAATGGAACGGTTGACTGAAGTGGGGAAATATGTGTTCCAACAACGAGCTGCAGTTTTGGAATAATTGCGTCCCGTCTTATTTTCCGCTCATGCTACTTTGCTAACTGCTAGTGCCATTTATAATTGGTTAGGCTAATGCCCCCCTAAACATAGACAATTTTCCACTGAAAATGTACAAAAACATTATTTTGATAAAGAATAATTAAGCATATGCCTACTCACCAAACAGATGTCGTTTCCATAATTCCTCACCATGTAGTGTTCAATGTGGAATTGTTGATCTATTTAGAAAATTCCAAAGAACCGGTAGAATAAACTACACTGAACAAAAATATAAACTTAACATGCACCAATTTCAAAGAGTTACAGTTCATATAAGGAAATCAGTCAATTCAAACAAATTCATTAGACCCCAATCTATGGATTTCACATGACTGGGCAAGTGCGCAGTCAGCAACCCCCCCTCAGATGATACAGCAAGTGAAGAAGCCGGATGTGGAGGGCCTGGGTTTGGCGTAGTTGCACATGGTCTGCGGTTGTGAGGAAGGTTGGACGTGCACCAAAAATCTCTAAAACGACGTTGGAGACAGCTTAAGGTAGAGAAATTAACATTCAATTCTCAGGCAACAGCTCTGGTGGACATTCCTGCAGTCAGCATGCCAGTTGCACGCTCTGTGGCATTGTGTTGTGTGACAAAACTGCACATTTTAGAGTGGCCTTTTATTGTCCCCAGCACAAGATGCACCTGTGTAATGATCTTACTGTATAATCAGCTTCTTGATATGTCACACCTGTCAGGTGGATGGATTATCTTGGCAAAGGAGAAATGCTCACAAACAGGGACGCAACCAAATTGGTGCACATTTGGAAAAATATTCTGTTCTATTTTATTCTGTTCTATTACGTCATGTTTTTACTATAAAATAGGTGTCTGACTGTGAAAAGGTGTCTTGACTGTCTTGTCTGCTAAATTAAAGGAACAAAGCTATGCCATTGCACAGTCATAGGCTTCTTTCTACAAGCAAGCACCACTGCTGAGGTTACTGCATTTTCCACTGCAGTTACTGTGAGAATGTTGTTCATCGATTACAGCTCAGCATTTAACACCATAGTACCCTCCAAACTCGTCATCAAGCTCGAGACCCTGGGTCTCGACCCCGCCCTGTGCAACTGGGTCCTGGACTTCCTGACGGGCCGCACCCAGGTGGTGAGGGTAGGTAACAACATCTCCACCCCGCTGATCCTCAACACTGGGGCCCCACAAGGGTGCGTTCTGAGCCCTCTCCTGTACTCCCTGTTCACCCA
>NC_036839.1:31833192-31836653 GCF_002910315.2 Salvelinus sp. IW2-2015
TACCATCTACTGCATCTGCCATGCCGTTCTGTACCACCACTCATTCATATATCTTTATGTACATATTATTTATCCCTTTACACTTGTGTGTGTGTGTAAGGTAGTAGTGTGGAATTGTTAGGTTAGATTACTGTTGGTTATTACTGCATTGTCGGAACTAGAAGCACAAGCATTTCGCTACACTCGCATTAACATCTGCTAACCATGTGTATGTGACTAATAAAATTTGATTTGATTTGATTTGATTTTGAAGATTGTTCTCCACAATATAATATAACCACTTGATATTACGGTTTCAATAAAGGCACTTAAATGGCACTTGATTTTTTATTGACTGAACAGCACTGCATTCGGTAAGAAATCAGACGCCTTGACTTTTTCCACATTTTGTTACGTAACAGCCTTATTCTAAAATTGATTAAATTGTTTTTTCCCCCCTCATCAATCTACAAACAATACCCCATAATGACAAAGCAAACATGTTTTTTTTTAATTTTTTGTCAATTCATATAAAATTTAAAACAGAAATATTACATTTAAATAGGTATTCAGACCCTTTACCCAGTACTTTGTTGAAGCATCTTTGGCAGCGATTACAGCCTAGAGTCTTCTTGGGTATCATGCTACAAGCTTGTCACCTGATTTTGGGGAGTTTCTCCCACTCTTCTCTGCAGATCCTCTCAAGCTCTGTCAGGTTGGGTGGGAAGTGTCGCTGCACAGCTATTTTAGATCTTTCCAGAGATTTTCGATCAGGTTCAAGTCCGGGCTCTGGCTGGGCAAGTCAATGACATTCAGAGACTTGTCCTGAAGTCACTCCTGTGTTGTCTTGGCTGTGTGCTTAGGGTTGTTGTCCTGTTGGAAGGTGAGCCTTCGCCCCAGTCTGAGATCCTAAGCACTCTGGAGCAGGTTTTCATCAAGGATCTCTCTGTACTTTGCTCCGTTAATCTTTCCCTTGATCCTGACTAGACTTCCAGTCCCTGCCGCTGAAAAACATCCCCACAGCATGATGCTGCCACCACCATGCTTCACCGTAGGGATGGTGCCAGGTTTCCTCCAGACGTAACGCTTGGCATTCAGGCCAAAGAGTTCAATCTTGGTTTCATCAGATCAGAGAATCTTGTTTCTCATGGTCTGAGAGTCTTTACGAAAACTCCAAGCGGGCTGTTATGTGCCTTTTACTGAGGAGTGGTTTCCGTCTGGCCACTCTACCATAAAGACCTGATTGGTGGAGTGTTGCAGACATGGTTGTCCTTCTGGAAGGTTCTACCATCTCCACTGAGGAACTCGAGCTCTGTCAGAGTGACCATCAGGTTATTGGTTACCTCCCTGACCAAGGCTCTTCCCAGACATTTTTGTACCTTTCCCCAAATCGGTGCATCGACACAATCCAATCTCGGAGCTCTACGGATAATTCCTTAGACCTCATGGCTTGGTTTTTGCTCTGATACGCATTGTCAAATGTGGGACCTTATATAGACAGGTGTGTGCCTTTCCAAATCATGTCCAGTCAATTGAATTTACCACAGGTGGACTCCAATCAAGTTGTAGAAACATCTCAAGGATGATCAATGGAAACAGGATGCACCTGTGCTCAATTTTCGAGTCTCATTGTCTGAAGACTTAGGTATTTCAGTTTTAAATTTTTTATACATTTGCAAAAAAATTCAAAAAACGTGTTTCGCTTTGTCATTATGGGGTATTGTGTGTAGATTGATCCATTTTAGAAAAAGGCTATAAGGTAACAAAATGTGGATAAGTCAAGGGGTCTGAATACTTTCGGAATGCACTGTATATGTGCATATTTTGCAAGTTGGATTTTTTTATTTGTAATAGTTATGCTAAATTAGGCATTGTTGCGCACTGTTGGCATATAGATAAATGCACACATCTTTTTTTCCAGTGCATGCTTTAAATTTTTTTGTTGAATACTGAAACATAAAAAAAATTTAAATGTCCATCCCTAGGCCGTATCTCTCACGCCTTCACACCACAGGCTGTAAACCAACAGGATTGGCCTGGATAATGTTTTCATCACTCTCTAAAGGAAACAACATGATAGATACTTAGCTAAGCTTGTTTTCTATAGTAGAGAATAATACCACCGCCTAAACCTCTTGAATGATAGGGCAAAATGTTGATTTCCGCCTAAATAGACACACCCAAATGTAATTATTTTTCATTAGATGCCCATAAATAATATCTGGTAATGTTGCATAGTTTTAGAAAGGTCTGGAACTCACCTTTCTGGGACAAATTAGTTATAAATTGATGAGGTGTACTCCCTTTGGAAATAGAGCTTGAAATGACTGAAATGCTTACTAAATATAATAACAATCAAATTATAAACTACTTACGCTAAGATTTCCCCTTTCTTATGACTATAAATTCAAAAAGGCACTCGCACATCTGAGCAATCTTATTTGCAGGTGCATGGCAACAATTGAACAAGATGAAGGAAAAAGGAAACCGCACACTCTGACGAAGGCCGTGTGGCCGATACGTAAAGCTTATTAAATATCGGTGATACTATCAAGAGCAGTGTGCGGTTTCCTTTTTTCCTTCACCCTTTCTTATGACTAAAATAAATACAGTTGAAGTCAGAAGTTTACATACACTTAGGTTGGAGTCATTAAAACTCGTTTTTCAACCACTCCACAAATTTCTTGTTAACAAACTATAGTTTTGGCAAGTCGGTTAGGACATCTACTTAGGGCATGACACAAGTAATTTTTCCAACAATTGTGTACAGACAGATTATTTCACTTATCATTCACAGTATCACAATTCCAGTGGTTCAAAAGTTAACTTACACTTATATCCACAGTAAAACGAGTCTTATATCGACATAACCTGAAAAAGGCCGCTCAGCAAGGAAGAAGCCACTGCTCCAAAACCGCCAAATAAAGCCAGAGTACATGTTTGCAACGCACATGGGACAAAGATCGTACTTTTGGGGAACATGTCCTCTGGTATGATGAGACAAAAAATAGAACTGTTTGCCATAATGACCATCGTTATGTTTAGAGATAAAAAGGTGGGAGGCTTGCCAGCCAAAGAAACACCATCCCAACTGTGAAGCACGGGGTTGCAGGCATCAGGTTGCGGGGGTGCTTTGCTGCAGGAGGGACTGGTGCACTTCACAAAATAGATGGCATCATGAGGTGGAAAATTATGTGGATATATTGAAGCAACATCTCAAGACATCAGTCAGGAAAGTTAAAGCTTGGTCACAAATGGTCTCTTCCAAATGGACAATGACCCAACAGCATACTTCCAAAGTTGTGGCAAAATGGCTTAGGACAAACAAAGTCAAGGTATTTGAGTGGCCATCACAAAGCCCTGACTCCAATCTTATAGAAAATTTGTGGGCAGAAACTGAAAAAGTGTGTGCGAGCAAGGAAGGCCTACAAACCTGACTCAGTTACACCACTCTGTCAGGAGGAATGGGCCAAAATTCACCC